>NC_060182.1:17859383-17996883 GCF_021184085.1 Oncorhynchus gorbuscha
GGGCACAGCTATCTGGGAGGCAAGGGCTGATTGCTCTAACAAGTTCCAGAACTTTAAAGAGGAGATGATTCGGGTTTTTGACCGTTCAGTTTTTGGTAGGGAGGCTTCTAGGGCCCTGGCTTCCTTATGCCAAGGTGAACGGTCCATAACGGATTATTCTATTGAGTTTCGCACTCTTGCTGCCTCTAGTGAGTGGAACGAGCCGGCGCTGCTCGCTCGTTTTCTGGAGGGACTCCACGCAGTGGTTAAGGATGAGATTCTCTCCCGGGAGGTTCCTTCAGATGTGGACTCTTTGATTGCTCTCGCCATCCGCATAGAACGACGGGTAGATCTTCGTCACCGGGCTCGTGGAAGAGAGCTCGCATCAACGGTGTTTCCCTGCTCCGCATCGCAACCATCTCCCTCCTCTGGCTTTGAGACTGAGCCCATGCAGCTGGGAGGGATTCGCATCTCGACTAAGGAGAGGGAACGGAGGATCACCAACCGCCTGTGCCTCTATTGCGGAGTTGCTGGACATTTTGTTAATTCATGTCCAGTAAAGCCAGAGCTCATCTGTAAGCGGAGGGCTACAGGTGAGCGCAACTACTCAAGTCTCTCCATCAAAATCCTGTACTACTTTGTCGGTCCATCTACGCTGGACCGGTTCGGGTGCTACATGTAGTGCCTTGATAGACTCTGGGGCTGAGGGTTGTTTCATGGACGAAGCATGGGTTCGGAAACATGACATTCCTTTCAGAGAGTTAGAGAAGCCTACGCCCATGTTCGCCTTAGATGGTAGTCATCTTCCCAGTATCAGATTTGAGACACTACCTTTAACCCTCACAGTATCTGGTAACCACAGTGAGACTATTTCTTTTTTGATTTTCCGTTCACCGTTTACACCTGTTGTTTTGGGTCATCCCTGGCTAGTATGTCATAATCCTTCTATTAATTGGTCTAGTAATTCTATCCTATCCTGGAACGTTTCTTGTCATGTGAAGTGTTTAATGTCTGCCATCCCTCCCGTTTCTTCTGTTCCTACTTCTCAGGAGGAACCTGGCGATTTGACAGGAGTGCCGGAGGAATATCATGATCTGCGCACGGTCTTCAGTCGGTCCCGAGCCAACTCCCTTCCTCCTCACCGGTCGTATGATTGTAGTATTGATCTCCTTCCGGGGACCACTCCTCCTCGAGGTAGACTATACTCTCTGTCGGCTCCCGAACGTAAGGCTCTCGAGGATTATTTGTCTGTGTCTCTTGACGCCGGTACCATAGTGCCTTCTTCCTCTCCGGCCGGGGCGGGGTTCTTTTTGTTAAGAAGAAGGACTGTACTCTGCGCCCTGCGTGGATTATCGAGGGCTGAATGACATAACGGTTAAGAATCGTTATCCGCTTCCCCTTATGTCATCAGCCTTCGAGATTCTGCAGGGAGCCAGGTGCTTTACTAAGTTGGACCTTCGTAACGCTTACCATCTCGTGCGCATCAGAGAGGGGGACGAGTGGAAAACGGCGTTTAACACTCCGTTAGGGCATTTTGAGTACCGGGTTCTGCCGTTCGGTCTCGCCAATGCGCCAGCTGTTTTTCAGGCATTAGTTAATGATGTTCTGAGAGACATGCTGAACATCTTTGTTTTTGTCTATCTTGACGATATCCTGATTTTTTCTCCGTCACTCGAGATTCATGTTCAGCACGTTCGACGTGTTCTACAGCGCCTTTTAGAGAATTGTCTCTACGTAAAGGCTGAGAAGTGCTCTTTTCATGTCTCCTCCGTTACTTTTCTCGGTTCCGTTATTTCCGCTGAAGGCATTCAGATGGATTCCGCTAAGGTCCAAGCTGTCAGTGATTGGCCCGTTCCAAGGTCACGTGTCGAGTTGCAGCGCTTTTTAGGTTTCGCTAATTTCTATCGGCGTTTCATTCGTAATTTCGGTCAAGTTGCTGCCCCTCTCACAGCTCTTACTTCTGTCAAGACGTGTTTTAAGTGGTCCGGTTCCGCCCAGGGAGCTTTTGATCTTCTAAAAGAACGTTTTACGTCCGCTCCTATCCTCGTTACTCCTGACGTCACTAGACAATTCATTGTCGAGGTTGACGCTTCAGAGGTAGGCGTGGGAGCCATTCTATCCCAGCGCTTCCAGTCTGACGATAAGGTTCATCCTTGCGCTTATTTTTCTCATCGCCTGTCGCCATCTGAGCGCAACTATGATGTGGGTAACCGTGAACTGCTCGCCATCCGCTTAGCCCTAGGCGAATGGCGACAGTGGTTGGAGGGGGCGACCGTTCCTTTTGTCGTTTGGACAGACCATAAGAACCTTGAGTACATCCGTTCTGCCAAACGACTTAATGCCCGTCAAGCTCGTTGGGCGTTGTTTTTCGCTCGTTTCGAGTTTGTGATTTCTTACCGTCCGGGTAGCAAGAACACCAAGCCTGATGCCTTATCCCGTCTGTTTAGTTCTTCTGTGGCTTCTACTGATCCCGAGGGATTCTTCCTTATGGGCGTGTTGTCGGGTTAACAGTCTGGGGAATTGAAAGACAGGTTAAGCAAGCACTCACGCACACTGCGTCGTCGCCGCGCTTGTCCTAGTAACCTCCTTTTCGTTCCTGTTTCCACTCGTCTGGCTGTTCTTCAGTGGGCTCACTCTGCCAAGTTAGCTGGTCATCCCGGTGTTCGAGGCACTCTTGCGTCTATTCGCCAGCGCTTTTGGTGGCCGACTCAGGAGCGTGACACGCGCCGTTTCGTGGCTGCTTGTTCGGACTGCGCGCAGACTAAGTCGGGTAACTCTCCTCCTGCCGGTCGTCTCAGACCGCTCCCCATTCCTTCTCGACCATGGTCTCACATCGCCTTAGACTTCATTACCGGTCTGCCTTTGTCTGCGGGGAAGACTGTGATTCTTACGGTTGTCGATAGGTTCTCTAAGGCGGCACATTTCATTCCCTCGCTAAACTTCCTTCCGCTAAGGAGACGGCACAAATCATTATTGAGAATGTATTCAGAATTCATGGCCTCCCGTTAGACGCCGTTTCAGACAGAGGCCCGCAATTCACGTCACAGTTTTGGAGGGAGTTCTGTCGTTTGATTGGTGCGTCCGTCAGTCTTTCTTCCGGGTTTCATCCCCAGTCTAACGGTCAAGCAGAGAGGGCCAATCAGACGATTGGTCGCATACTACGCAGCCTTTCTTTCAGAAACCCTGCGTCTTGGGCAGAACAGCTCCCCTGGGCAGAATACGCTCACAATTCGCTTCCTTCGTCTGCTACCGGGTTATCTCCATTTCAGAGTAGTCTGGGTTACCAGCCTCCTCTGTTCTCATCCCAGCTTGCCGAGTCCAGCGTTCCCTCCGCTCAAGCGTTTGTCCAACGTTGTGAGCGCACCTGGAGGAGGGTGAGGTCTGCACTTTGCCGTTACAGGGCACAGACAGTGAGAGCCGCCAATAAACGCAGGATTAAGAGTCCAAGGTATTGTTGCGGCCAGAGAGTGTGGCTTTCCACTCGCAACCTTCCTCTTACGACAGCTTCTCGTAAGTTGACTCCGCGGTTCATTGGTCCGTTCCGTGTCTCCCAGGTCGTCAATCCTGTCGCTGTGCGACTGCTTCTTCCGCGACATCTTCGTCGCGTCCATCCTGTCTTCCATGTCTCCTGTGTTAAGCCCTTTCTTCGCACCCCGTTCGTCTTCCCTCCCCCCTCCCGTCCTTGTCGAGAGCGCACCTATTTACAAGGTACATAAGATCATGGACATGCGTTCTCGGGGACGGGGTCACCAATACTTAGTGGATTGGGAGGGTTACGGTCCTGAGGAGAGGAGTTGGGTTCCGTCTCGGGACGTGCTGGACCGTTCACTCATCGATGATTTCCTCCGTTGCCGCCAGGATTCCTCCTCGAGTGCGCCAGGAGGCGCTCGGTGAGTGGGGGGTACTGTCATGTTTGTCATTTATTATCATGTCTTGTCCCTGTGCTCCCCATTCTATTCGTTTCCCTCTGCTGGTCTTATTAGGTTCTTTCCTCTTTCTATCCCTCTCTCTCCCCCTCCCTCTCTCACTCTCTCGCTCTCTCTTCTCTCTATCGTTCCGTTCCTGCTCCCAGCTGTTCCTATTCCCCTAATCATCATTTAGTCTTCCCACACCTGTTCCCGATCCTTTCCCCTGATTGGAGTCCCTATTTATTCCTTTGTGTTCCGTTCCTGTCCTGTCGGTTCCTTGTTTAGTATTCACCGTGCTGTGATTGTGTATCGCCCTGTCCTGTCGTGTTTTTGCCTTCATCAGATGCTGCGTGTGAGCAGGTGTCTCTGTCAGCTACGGCCTGCGCCTACCCGAAGCGACCTGCAGTCTGTGGCCGCTTCTCCTGTTATTCCCCTCTACAGACTAGAGGATTTCTGTTATTCCCTGTTTGGACTTGAATAAACTCTGTTTCTGTTAAGTCGCTTTTGGGTCCTCTTTCACCTGCATGACAACGGTAGTTATTGGGGTCAAATTTGTCTCCACTTTTGTGGATTGGGGTGATCAGTCCTTGGTTCCAAATATTGGGGAAGATGCCAGAGCTAAGTATGATGTTAAAGAGTTTTAGTATAGCCAATTGGAATGTGTTGTCTGTATATTTGATCATTTCATTGAGGATACCATCAACACCACAAGCCTTTTTGGGTTGGAGGGTTTTTATTTTGTCCTGTAACTCATTCAATGTAATTGGAGAATCCAGTGGGTTCTGGTAGTCTTTAATAGTTGATTCTAAGATCTGTATTTGATCATGTATATGTTTTTGCTCTTTATTCTTTGTTATAGAGCCAAAAAGATTGGAGAAGTGGTTTACCCATACATCTCCATTTTGGATAGATAATTCTTCGTGTTGTTTGTTTAGTGTTTTCCAATTTTCCCAGAAGTGGTTAGAGTCTATGGATTCTTCAATTGCATTGAGCTGATTTCTGACATGCTGTTCCTTCTTTTTCCGTAGTGTATTTATGTATTGTTTTAGTGATTCACCATAGTGAAGGCGTAGACTCAGGTTTTCCGGGTCTCTATGTTTTTGGTTGGACAGGTTTCTCAATTTCTTTCTTAGATTTTTGCATTCTTCATCAAACCATTTGTCATTATTGTTAATTTTCTTTGGTTTTCTATTTGAGATTTTTAGATTTGATAGGGAAGCTGAGAGGTCAAATATACTGTTAAGATTTTCTACTGCCAAGTTTACACCTTCACTATTACAGTGGAACGTTTTACCCAGGAAATTGTCTAAAAGGGATTGAATTTGTTGTTGCCTAATTGTTTTTTGGTAGGTTTCCAAACTGCATTCCTTCCATCTATAGCATTTCTTAATGTTACTCAGTTCCTTTGGCTTTGATGCCTCATGATTGAGTATTGCTCTGTTTAAGTAGACTGTGATTTTGCTGTGGTCTGATAGGGGTATTAGTGGGCTGACTGTGGACGCTCTGAGAGACTCTGGGTTGAGGTCAGTGATAGAGTAGTCTACAGTACTACTGCCAAGAGATGAGCTATAGGTGTACCTACCATAGGAGTCCCCTCGAAGCCTACCGTTGACTATGTACATACCCAGCGTGCGACAGAGCTGCAGGAGTTGTGACCCGTTTTTGTTGGTTATGTTGTCATAGTTGTGCCTAGGGGGGCATATGTGGGAGTCACTCTCTCTCTCTCTCTCTCTTCTCTCTCTCTCTCTGACCTCTCTCTCTGATCTCTCTCTCTCTCTGACCTCTCTCTCTGATCTCTCTCTCTCTGACCTCTCTCTGATCTCTCTCTCTGATCTCTCTGACCTCTCTCTCTCTCTCTCTCTCTCTCTCTCTCTCTCTCTCTCTCTCTCTCTCTCTCTCTCTCTCTGACCTCTCTCTCTCTCTGACCTCTCTCTCTCTCTGACCCCTCTCTCTCTCTCTCTCTCTCTCTCTCTCTCTCTCTCTCTCTCTCTCTCTCTCTCTCTCTCTCTCTCTCTCTCTCTCTCTCCCCCCATCTAAAACATAAACAGTTATGTCACACAAAACTCCACACACCTACACCCACTACACTGAAATACAACGAAGCTCACAATAACAACAACAAAACGACAGACGGTCTGGTCTGCAGCTTTAAGAGGTCCGCCTCCAGACTGCTCCCCTACACAACCAGAGTAAACTGGTTTGAGGAGCGCTCTCAGCCAAGCCCTAAGCCCTGGCAAAGCTGCACTACACACACACTCACAAATGCACACGCACACACCAAAACCTCTGCCCTAAGTAAACACACAGCCAAAATGTCTCCTGCGTTTCTCTTCTAGCTGGGTCAACTTCCAAACATGAGAGAGAAACAGTGCTGGATGGGGTGCAGACAGATCTGAAAGGAATGCATCAACTATGAAGCAATCTGTCTTTATAACACACAGACTAAAACAATAACAGAGAGAAGAGTAGAGGGCAACATAGACTTTACACATCACTGTTTTCACTTGCTCAGACTGACCTCATGGTTAGCCAAGTTTTAACATCTCAAAAAACAAGACTGTGTGTGTGTGTGTGTGTGTTTATGCATGGAATGGGTCTAATCTGCTTATCTCTATCCAAGTGTGTCTGTGGATCCTCTGACATTGAGGGAAAACATCAGGAATACATGTGAACACACACACACACACACACACACACACACACACACACACACACACACACACACACACACACACACACACACACACACACACACACACACACACACACACACACACACACACACACACACACACACACACACACACACACACACACACACACACACACAGCATACATTTTGCTGCCATTCTCCGACCGCCTCTTTAGTCTGTGTCTGCTGGGAGTACGTGGGCATTTCCATATAAAAGGACCCATGTGCACCAACATGTGAAGTTCATGGGAGCATGTCAAATTGAGTGTCAGAAGGCATAGACACAGAACCAGTCGACAGTTTGGATACACCTACTCATTCAAGGGTTTGTCTTTAGGTTTTTATTGTCTACACTGTAGAATAGTGAAGACATCAAAACTATGGGTGGCTACTTTGAAGAATCTCAAATCTAAAATACAATCCATTTTGTTTAACACTTTTTTGTTTCTCCTCTGAACAGTTGATGTTGAGATGTGTTTGTTACTTGAACTCTGTAAAGCATTTTTGTGGGCTTCAATCTGACATCCAGTTAATTGGCGATGTCTGAGGCTGGTAACTCTAATGAACTTATCCTCTGCAGCAGAGGTAACTCTGAGTTTTCCTTTCCTGTGGCGGTCCTCATGAGGACCAGTTTCATTATGATGGTTTTTGCGAAATTCGTGAAAGTTCTTGAAATTTTCCACATTGACTGACCTTCATGTCTTAAAGTAATGATGGACTGTCGTTTCTCTTTGGTTATTTGAGCTGTTCGTGCCATAATATGGACTTTGTCTTTTACTAAATAGGGCTATCTTCTGTATACCACCCCTACCTTGTCACAACACAACTGACTGGCTCAAACGCATTAACAAAATAAATTCCACAAAATATATTTTAACAAGGCACACCTGTTAATTGAAATGCATTCTAGCTGACTACCTCATGAAGCTGGTTGAGAGAATGCCAAGAGTGTGCAAAGCTTTCATCAAGACAAAAGGGTGGCTACTTTGAAGAATCTCAAATATAAAATATATTTTGATTTGTTTGACACTTTTTTGGTTACTACATGATTCCATGTATTATTTCATAGTTTTGATGTCTTCACTATTATTCTACAATGTAGAAAATAGTCAAAATTAAGAAAAAGGTTTGTCCAAACTTTTGACTGGTACTGTACATTTTCAACCATTTTCCATCCTAAAAATGTTGAATAAGTAAAGGCTTTGATTTCTGGTCAGATGGAAAAGGGTCTACCAGGAAATGTCCTAGAGGGTATCAGAAATACATCAAAACACAATCATGTTGAAGTAAAGACCCCTGACAATTAATAAACACTTATATTTAGTTTGGGAGAAATCATTTGCCTTCTGTAAGTTTAAGAAACATTGCCTTTTACCTTGTAATTCTGTTACCGAAAACCCACAAATCTACAACATACACTACACGACCAAAAGTATGTGAACAGCTGCTCAACAAACATCTAATTCCAAAATCATGGGCTTTAATAAGAAGTTGGTCCCCCCTTTGCTGCTATAACAGCCTTCACTCTTCTGGAAGGTCTTCCACTAGATGTTGGAATATTGCTTCAGGGACTTGCTTCAGTACAGCCACAAGAGCATTAGTGAGTTGGGGCACTGATGTTGGGCGACTAGGCCTGGCTCGCAGTCGGCTTTCAAATTCACCCCAATGGTGTTTGATGGGGTTGAGGTCAGGGCTCTCTGCATGCCAGTCAAGTTCTTCCACACCGATCTCCACAAATAATTTCTGTATGGACCTAGCTTTGTGCACAGGGGCATTGTCATGCTGAAACAGGAAAGGGCCTTCCCCAAACTTTTGCCACAATGTTGGAAACACAGACTAGTCTAGAATGTCATTGTATGCTGTAGCATTAAGATTTCCCTTCACTGGAACTAAGGGACCTAGCCCAAACCATGAAAAACAGCCCCAGACCATTATTCCTCATCCACCAAAATGTACATTTGGCACTCTGCCTTGGGGCAGGTAGCGTTCTCCTGGCATCCGCCAAACACAGATTTGTCTGTCAGATTGTCAGATGGTGAAGCGTGATTCATCACTCCAGAGAGCGCGTTTCCACTGTTCCAGACTCCAATGGCGACAAACTTTACATCACTCCAGCCGACGCTTGGCATTGCGCATAGTGATCTTAGGCTTGCGTGCGGGTGCTCGGCCATGGAAACCCATTTCATGAAGCTCCAGAAGAACCGTTCTTGTGCTGACATTGCTTCCAGAAGCAGTTTGGAACTCGGTAGTGAGTATTGCAACTGAGGACAGATTATTTTAACACGCTACGTGCTTCAGCACTCGGTAGCCCCATTCTGTGAGCTGTGTGGTCTACCACTTCCTGGCTGAGCAGTTGTTGCTCCTAGATGTTTCCACTTCACTAAAACAGCACTTACAGTTGACCGGGCAGCTCTAGCAGGGCAGTAATTGGATGAACTGACTTGTTGGTATTACTGCAATTGAATTGGCTACAAGGGGAAAACATAGTTGTCATAAACTACAATTGGGTCACCTGCTACTGTCCTTCCTTCAACTGGCATAGGCTACTGTTATGCTAAGTTCATAACTGTTTTTTTCTCTTTCTGTCGGGTGTTCAAAGCAAGACTGTGAAAACAGTCTGGACAATCCGTCCCTCTCACTTTCTCTCTTCTCACTGTCCAATTAATGTCACCTCTCCCAGCTCTAACTGACACCTACCATGACACCTACCACCTATCCTCTTCCCATTTACTGGAACAAGCATCGTCACCCACTGAGCACCGGCAGACACTGGACATCCATGGACATTGAAAAGTAGTTGAAATTGAGTCATGTGCTCTACTGTGCTGGGCTCTACTGTGATGTTGAAACTTGTGAAACAAAAGGCATCTATGATTGTTTCAGATTTGGTCTGGTCCAGACTAGAGGTCGGCCGATTAATCTGAATGGCTGATTAATTAGGGCCGATTTCAAGTTTTCATAACAATCGGAAATCGGTATTTTTGGGCGCCGATTTGCCAATTTATTTATTTTGATTTTTATACCTTTATTTAACTAGGCAAGTCAGTTAAGAACACATTTTTATTTTCAATGACGGCCTAGGAACGGTGGGTTAACTGCCTCGTTCAGGGGCAGAACGACAGTTTTTCAACTTGTCAGCTCAGGGGATCCAATCTTGCAACCTTACAGTTAACTAGTCCAACACAATAACGACCTGCCTCTCTCTCGTTGCACTCCACAAGGAGACTGCCTGTTACGCGAATGCAGTAAGCCAAGGTAAGTTGCTAGCTAGCATTAAACTTAACTTATAAAAAACAATCAATTATAATCACTAGTTAACTACACATGGTTGATGATATTACCAGATATTATCTAGCGTGTCCTGCGTTGCATATAATCTGACTGAGCATACAAGCATACAAGTATCTGACTGAGCAGTGGTAGGCAGAAGCAGGCGTGTAAACATTCATTCAAACAGCACTTTCGTGCATTTTGCCAGCAGCTCTTTGTTGTGTGTCAAGCATTGCGCTGTTTATGACTTCAAGCCTATCAACTCCCGAGATGAGGCTGGTGTAACCGAAGTGAAATGGCTAGCTAGTTAGCACACGCTAATAGCGTTTGAAATGTCACTCGCTCTGAGCCTTGCAGTGGTTGTTTCCCTTGCTCTGCATGGGTAACACTGCTTCGAGGGTGGCTGTTGTCGTTGTGTTCCTGGTTCGAGCCCAGGGAGGAGCGAGGAGAGGGACGGAAGCTATACTGTTACACTGGAAATGCTAAAGTGCCTATAAGAACTTCCAATAGTCAAAGGTTAAATGAAACACAAATGGTATAGAGGGAAATAGTCCTATAATTCCTATAATAACTTAAACCTAAAACTTCTTACCTGGGAATATTGAAGACTCATGTTAAAAGGAAACACCAGCTTTCATATGTTCTGATGTTCTGAGCAAGGAGCTGAAACGTTAGCTTTCTTACATAGCACATATTGCACTTTTACTTTCTTCTCCAACATTTTGTTTTTGCATTATTTAAACCAAATCGAACATGGTTCATTATTTACTTGAGGATAAATTGATTTTATTGATGTATTATATTAAGTTAATATAAGTGTTCATTCAGTATTGTTGTAATTGTCAGTATTACAAGCAAAAAAGTTTTTTTAATCGGCGGATTAATCGGTATCAGCTTTTTTGGTCCTCCAATAATCGGTATTGGCGTTGAAAAATCATAATCGGTCCACCTCTAGTCCAGACCAACCAAATGTAGTCGTGTTTGGTTGGGGGCGGAGCTCCCAAATATGCAAAATAAGGATATTGCATAGTTTTACCTTTGTGTACCTATTCAGGATACATCACCATGAAGATAATTATATTAATATCCTTAATTATGCATTTCTGTATAGTACAGATGTAATTCCAATCCTGTAATTCAGTTACCAGATGTAAATCCACTTCACCTGAAGTAATATCCAAAAGACATTCTTTCCAACTTAAGGTGTTATGTCATAGCGGACACCCCATTCTTTCCAACTCAAGGTGTTATGTCATAGTGGACACCCCATTCTTTCCAACTCAAGGTGTCACGTCATAGCGGACACCCCATTCTTTCCAACTTAAGGTGTCTTGTCATAGCGGACACCCCATTCTTGCCAACTCAAGGTGTCATGTCATAGCGGACACCCCATTCTTTCCAACTCAAGGTGTCTTGTCATAGCGGACACCCCATTCTTGCCAACTCAAGGTGTTATGTCATAGCGGACACCCCATTCTTGCCAACTCAAGGTGTCATGTCATAGCGGACACCCCATTCTTTCCAACTCAAGGTGTCTTGTCATAGCGGACACCCCATTCTTTCCAACTCAAGGTGTCATGTCATAGCGGACACCCCATTCTTTCCAACTCAAGGTGTCATGTCATAGCGGACACCCCATTCTTTCCAACTCAAGGTGCATGTAATAGCGGACACCCCATTCTTGCCAACTCAAGGTGTCATGTCATAGCGGACACCCCATTCTTTCCAACTCAAGGTGTCTTGTCATAGCGGACACCCCATTCTTTCCAACTCAAGGTGTCATGTCATAGCGGACACCCCATTCTTTCCAACTCAAGGTGCATGTAATAGCGGACACCCCATTCTTGCCAACTCAAGGTGTCATGTCATAGCGGACACCCCATTCTTTCCAACTCAAGGTGTCATGTCATAGCGGACACCCCATTCTTTCCAACTCAAGGTGCATGTAATAGCGGACACCCCATTCTTTCCAACTCAATGTGCAATGTCATAGCGGACACCCCATTCTTTCCAACTCAAGGTGCCATGTCATAGCGGACACCCCATTCTTTCCAACTCAAGGTGCCATGTCATAGCGGACACCCCATTCTTTCCAACTCAAGGTGTCATGTCATAGCGGACACCCCATTCTTTCCAACTCAAGGTGCCATGTCATAGCGGACACCCCATTCTTTCCAACTCAAGGTGCCATGTCATAGCGGACACCCCATTCTTTCTGCAGACATCTATGAATCTTCATTTGGAGCAGATCTTTTTTGGAAAATGTGGCCACATAAAAACCTAAGGGAGATTTTACTGTAATTCTGTTACCAAACTTTGCATCTGCATAGTTCTTCCAGTAAATTAGTTTGGGTTACATTTTCAGTGTAAATTGTTCCAAGTAGTCCTTGTGCATATTGTTGTATGGTTTGTTAAACTTTGAAATAAATGTTTTTTGTTTGACATACCATTGAAAAATCTTTGTTAAAGCGTAAATCCGTTACCGTGGAATTGCCCATGTCTCATACTGGCAGTGGACTGGACCATTCCCTCTGGCCGTGACACACACACGCCCCTCCTGATTTCCTGACATTAAGAGTTTCCGCTCCTCTGCGTTTCCCGACAGGGATCTCTAGTCACAGTGCTGAACCAGAGCTTCATCAGGTGTGTGTGTTTGTGTGTGTATATGCGTGCGTGTTTGTGTGTAACTTACATCTCTACCCTTGAGTTTACCTCCCTCTATGGTCAATCTACTGTTGTTCACCAGATAACTTTATATCCATGTTTACACAAGACAACAGAACATGGCCAACAGCCTAGCAATAAAACCAACCCACACAGATAATAAACACACATATTTATACACACATGGACACACATACAATAACATTCATATACACACATATGAAACTACTGAGAAAGAAAGTGTTGAACATGATTTCAAGGCATCAGTCCATCCTTCCTATAATTAAGCAATAAGGCCCGAGGGGGTGTGGTATATGGCCAATATACTACGGCTAAGGGCTGTTCTCTGCACGACGCAACGCGGAGTGCCTGGATACAGCCCTTAGCCGTGGTATATCGGCCATATACCACAAACCCCTGAAGTGCCTTATTGTTATTATAAACTGGTTACAAACATCATTTGAACAGTAAACGAGATTTGCATCATACCGTGGTATATCATCTGATATACCATGGCTTTCAGCCAATCAGCATCCAGGACTCACACTACTGGTTTATAATAGCCGATATGTTCTGTATGTACTTGGGTTTGTGTATATAATCTGTTTCATATGATGAACATCCATGGGATTGAAACACTGTCACTTAGGATGGAGCCATATAAATGTCCAGGTAACTGCCAAAATAAAGGAAACACCAGCACAAAGTGGCGGTGGGCCACCACAAGCCAGAATAGTTTCAATGCACCTTGGCATAGATTCTACAACTGTCTGGAACTCTATTGGAGGGATGCAACACTATACTTCCAAAATAAATTCCATAATTTGGTGTTTTGTTGATGGTGGTGGAAAAACGTATCAGTTGCCGCTCCAGAATCTCCCAAAAGAGTTCAATTGGGTTGAGATCTGGTGACTGAGACGCACATGGCATATGGTTCATATGGTTTTCATGCTCATCAAACCATTCAGTGACCACTCATTCCCTATGGATGGGGTAATTGTCATCCTGAGGGCATAGCCATGGTAGACAAAATAATGGCCCGCCCAGCATTTTATACACATAATTGATTAATTAACTTCGGAACCACAGTGGTGCACCTGCTTTCAATATACTTTGTATCCCTCATTCACTCAAGTGTTTCCATTATTTTGGTAGTTACCTGTAATTGTCAACAAGGCAGACATTCTAAAGGAGTTTCAAATGATTTAAGACATCTACAGGTCTTAGTTTGTCTGACTTTACTCCTTTGTTTTTTTATTCTTCAATTTCTCACATAGTTATAATGATCATGTTCTTTTTCAAAGTGACCCTGGTTGGGGCAACCATGGAATTAGAATACGCATTCAAATCATAGGATCTCAATGGGACCACGCCCCTTTGGCAACATGACAGTCGATAGGCCAGCTAAAGTAAAGAAGCCAGGTGCAGCCTGTCACACACACACACACACACACACACACACACACACACACACACACACACACACACACACACACACACACACACACACACACACACACACACACACACACACACACACACACACACACGAATAGGGCCCCAGAGCACCAAGAGATTGCAGTGTTGCGATATTGGCTGGAAACTGGAGCCAAGCCAATGAAACGCAGTGGAGCAACAGGCCCAGAGAGGGAGAGAGGGAGAAAGAGAGAGAGAGAGATGTGTGTGTGTGTGTGGGTGTCTAAGTTACTAAATCAATACTCTGGTGAACTTCTGGTAAGAGCTCCTTGGTTTCCTGGATGATACACACCCACGCATGTTAAAAAGAGGGAAGAGTATCTCACCAGCCCCAAAAAGAGATAAATCTGCAGATGTCTTTGTTTATCTAGCGTGCTAAAGTTAGCCTCAACAGCCGACCCCATGCCCAACACCTTCGTCCACCATTTTTCCACCAGAAGTGTGTGTGTGTGACAGGCTGCACCTGGCATCTTTACTTTAGCTGACCTATCGACTGTCATGCTGCCAAAGGGGCGTGGTCCCACTGAGATCCTAATAAATGAACGTGTGTGAGTGGGTGTGTATCATCCAGGAAACCGAGGAGCTCTTACCAGGAGTTCACCAGAGTGTTGATTTAGTAACTTAGCCTTTCATTCCATGGCCTATCCACGAGGAAGCTAGCTACCACCACGGAGAGACAGTGGGTTTACACAGTTACATGGACACTGGGTCAGTGATGCTCCATGAATACAATCACACTAAGATAAATACCTTTTAGAAATAGCATCCATCTATCCATCCATCCAGCTGTCTGTCTTTTCTTCCACTCCACCATGTGGATAATTAACATGGTTTATCTTTCAATGTGTTCCGACTCCACTTTACATGAGCTCAAATCAAATCTAAATCTGATTTATTGGTTGCGTACACATGTTTTGCAGATGTTATCGCAGGTGCAGCGAAATGCTTATGTTTCAACAGTGCAGCAATTCCAAACAATACAAAACAATACACACAAATAAATCAAAACAAATTTTAAAAAAGAGCAATGCCAAGAGTCAGGAATATAAATATATATGTATATAATGGTGTGAACAGACAGTATGGACAGTATATGAATAGGAAAGGTGTGTACAGTGATAAACCAACTACTACACCCCATCCAAATGCACTTCAATTTTACATTTTGTCTTACCCATTCACCCTCTGAATGGCACACATACACAATCCATGTCTCAATTGTCTCAAGGCTTAAAAATCCTTCTTTAACCGGTCTCCTCCCCTTCATCTACACTGATTGAAGTGGACTTAACAAGTGACATCAATAAAAGATCATATCTTTCACCTGGAATTACCTAGTCAGTCTATGTCACTGAAATAGAAGGTGTTCCTAAAGTTTTGTACACTCAGTGTACATTCTGTATGAAGTGGGTAAAACAGTATGTAAATATGTAAATATGATTAAATCCACCACTGTTCAATGACAATGTACATAGGGCATCAGCCTCTAAGGTGCAGGGTAGAGTACAGTGTGGTCGCCAGCTAGAAACTGTGGATAAGGTCAGTGGTGTAAATACTTTCAAATGCTACTGTTACGGCTGTTGAAGGAAGAGGGAGTGGACCAACGCGCAGCGTGTAAATGTTCATGATTCCTTTTCAAAAACACTTGAACAAAATAACAAAGAGGAAACCGACAACGAACAGTTCTGTCAGGTGCAGAAACACAAAACAGAAAATAACTACCCACAAACCACAGGTGGGAAAAAGCTGCGTAAGTATGATTCTCAATCAGAGACAACGATAGACAGCTGCCTCTGATGGAGAACCACACCCGGCCAAACAAAAAGAAATAGAAAACATAGAAATAAAGAAACTAGAATGCCAACCCTAGTCACACCCTGGCCTAAACCAAATGGCCAGGGCGTGACAACTACTTAAGACATTTTTGGGGGTATCTCTTTACATTTTTCACTACTTTTACTTTAACTTTACTACTTTCCTGAAAAAAATAATATACTTTTTACTCCATACATTTTTCCTGACATCCAAAAGTTCTCATTACACTTTGAAAGCTTAGCAGGAGAAGAAAATGGTACAATTCCTGCACTTGTCAAGAGAACATCCGTGGCCATCCCTACTGCCTCTGATCTGGCAGACTCACTAAACACAAATGCTTTGTTTGAAAATAATGTTTAAGTTTTGGATTGTGCCCCTGGCTATACGAAAATAAAAAATAAATACAATTATGCCGTGTTTTTTGCTTAATATAAGCAATTTGAAATTATTTACACTTTTACTTTTGATACTTAAGTACATATTTGCAATTACATTTACATTACTTTTACTCAAGTAGTATTTCACTGGGTGACTTTTACTTGAGTCATTTTCTATGAAGGTATCTTTACTTTTACTCAAGTATGATATTTGGTATGACTAAGGCTCAGGGCAGGGTACTGGTGACTATGTTACGGTTTGATGGCCTGGAGATAGAAGCTATTTTTCCAGTTTCTCGGTCCCAGATTTGATGTGCCTGTACTGTCTTCGCCTTTTAGATGGATGAACAGGCCGAGGCTCAGGTGTCCCTTGATGATCTTCTTGGCCTTCCTGTGACAGGTGCTGTAGATGTCCTGGAGGACAGGCAGTGTGGTCTTGGTGATGCGTTGGGCTGACCGCACCATCTCTGGAGAGCCCTACGGTTGCGGATGGCGCAATTGCTGTACAAGGCGGTGATACAGCCCGACAGGAAGCTCTCAGTGGTGCATCTGTAGAGGTTTGTGAGGGTGTTAGGGGCCAAGCTGAATTTCTTCAGCCTCCTGACTCTCCTATGCACCCTGAAAAGAAAGGCTCATACACGAAACGTTCTTGAGGCAATAAAAATATGTTCATTTAAGTTTATTCACCGGAGTGATGTCCTATTTTTGATATTTAATTAACATGGAACCCCATCATTTATGGAAAAGTGCTGAGGACACGAAAACAACAGTCAGAAGAAGAATCAAGCAGTTTGTGTGTGTGTGTGTGTGTGTGTGTGTGTGTGTGTGTGTGTGTGTGTGTGTGTGTGTGTGTGTGTGTGTGTGTGTGTGTGTGTGTGTGTGTGTGTGTGTGTGTGTGTGTGTGTGTGTGTGTGTGTGTGTGTGTGTGTGTGTGTGTGTGTGTCCTCACTTGGCAGGGTTGTTGCCTCTTGCTCAGACATGACATCTGTTGTGTGTTTGACCTTGGCTGGGTGAGGAAGGGGGGTGAACAACATCCCCTTTTCCATAGAGAATACACACACATGCATAACAACATTGCAAATGTTGAGACAAACCTTCCATTGGGCAGAGCATTTTATTTATTAATGTATAAAACACATGTTCCATCTCCAGTCCCCCCTCACACAAACACAGATATTTGTCATTCAATTGTGTTTTGATTAACAAGATCTCACGATTTGACCAATTTGACATTTATTCCTGTTTCTCCAAACATCACATTTTTGACACCTTGGGTTGCCACGGTCGATCGGTTGAGCCTCCTGGCAAGACACCTGGCGGCTGGTTATATTTAGGCATTCATTCCGAATGGTTAAGTTAAGGGTTAAGGTTTGGGCATCCAGAAAAACTCAAGCCTACTTGAGCGTACTACCACTCAAAGCTGCCCCTAGCGGTGAGGTTTGAAGGCATGTCCCGACGTCCTCGGGACATGGATGGACATCCAATTTCGAAATGATATCTTGAGTGACCTGGCTGGTTTTGATATTGGTACAGCTCCCTGTAGAGGGACAGGCTGCCATGAAAGGAGGTTTACTCCTCTGAACTGTAGCTATTATCTAGTATCTCTCTCCCCTGTTCCAACAGCCTGCTGTCTCCTCTACCTCCCCTAATAATAGTAACCCCCGGCCTCCCTCCTCTCTATAATATCCCCATCTTGGCCTTCCTCTATCATGTTACATAATGGCCCCTGCCTTCTCTCTCCCTCCCTCCTCTCTATAATATCCCCATCTTGGCCTTCCTCTACCATGTTACATAATGGCCCCTGCCTCCTCTCTCCCTCCCTCCTCTCTATAATATCCCCATCTTGGCCTTCCTCTACCATGTTACATAATGGCCCCTGCCTCCTCTCTCCCTCCCTCCTCTCTATAATATCCCCATCTTGGCCTTCCTCTACCATGTTACATAATGGCCCCTGCCTCCTCTCTCCCTCCCTCCTATCTATAATATCCCCATCTTGGCCTTCCTCTACCATGTTACATAATGGCCCCTGCCTCCTCACTCCCTCCCTCCTCTCTATAATATCCCCATCTTGGCCTTCCTCTACCATGTTACATAATGGCCCCTGCCTCCTCTCTCCCTCCCTCCTATCTATAATATCCCCATCTTGGCCTTCCTCTACCATGTTACGTAATGGCCCCTGCCTCCTCTCTCCCTCCCTCCTATCTATAATATCCCCATCTTGGCCTTCCTCTACCATGTTACGTAATGGCCCCTGCCTCCTCTCTCCCTCCCTCCTCTCTATAATATCCCCATCTTGGCCTTCCTCTACCATGTTACGTAATGGCCCCTGCCTCCTCTCTCCCTCCCTCCTCTCTATAATATCCCCATCTTGGCCTTCCTCTACCATGTTACGTAATGGCCCCTGCCTCCTCTCTCCCTCCCTCCTCTCTATAATATCCCCATCTTGGCCTTCCTCTACCATGTTACGTAATGGCCCCTGCCTCCTCTCTCCCTCCCTCCTCTCTATAATATCCCCATCTTGGCCTTCCTCTACTATGTTACATAATGGCCCCTGCCTCCTCTCTCCCTCCCTCCTCTCTATAATATCCCCATCTTGGCCTTCCTCTACCATGTTACGTAATGGCCCCTGCCTCCTCTCTCCCTCCCTCCTCTCTATAATATCCCCATCTTGGCCTTCCTCTACCATGTTACGTAATGGCCCCTGCCTCCTCTCTCCCTCTCTCCTCTCTATAATATCCCCATCTTGGCCTTCCTCTACCATGTTACGTAATGGCCCCTGCCTCCTCTCTCCCTCCCTCCTCTCTATAATATCCCCATCTTGGCCTTCCTCTACCATGTTACGTAATGGCCCCTGCCTCCTCTCTCCCTCCCTCCTCTCTATAATATCCCCATCTTGGCCTTCCTCTACCATGTTACGTAATGGCCCCTGCCTCCTCTCTCCCTCCCTCCTCTCTATAATATCCCCATCTTGGCCTTCCTCTACCATGTTACGTAATGGCCCCTGCCTCCTCTCTCCCTCCCTCCTCTCTATAATATCCCCATCTTGGCCTTCCTCTACCATGTTACGTAATGGCCCCTGCCTCCTCTCTCCCTCCCTCCTCTCTATAATATCCCCATCTTGGCCTTCCTCTACCATGTTACGTAATGGCCCCTGCCTCCTCTCTCCCTCCCTCCTCTCTATAATATCCCCATCTTGGCCTTCCTCTACCATGTTACGTAATGGCCCCTGCCTCCTCTCTCCCTCCCTCCTCTCTATAATATCCCCATCTTGGCCTTCCTCTACCATGTTACGTAATGGCCCCTGCCTCCTCTCTCCCTCCCTCCTCTCTATAATATCCCCATCTTGGCCTTCCTCTACCATGTTACGTAATGGCCCCTGCCTCCTCTCTCCCTCCCTCCTCTCTATAATATCCCCATCTTGGCCTTCCTCTACCATGTTACGTAATGGCCCCTGCCTCCTCTCTCCCTCCCTCCTCTCTATAATATCCCCATCTTGGCCTTCCTCTACTATGTTACATAATGGCCCCTGCCTCCTCTCTCCCTCCCTCCTCTCTATAATATCCCCATCTTGGCCTTCCTCTACCATGTTACGTAATGGCCCCTGCCTCCTCTCTCCCTCCCTCCTCTCTATAATATCCCCATCTTGGCCTTCCTCTACTATGTTACATAATGGCCCCTGCCTCCTCTCTCCCTCCCTCCTCTCTATAATATCCCCATCTTGGCCTTCCTCTACCATGTTACGTAATGGCCCCTGCCTCCTCTCTCCCTCCCTCCTCTCTATAATATCCCCATCTTGGCCTTCCTCTACTATGTTACATAATGGCCCCTGCCTCCTCTCTCCCTCCCTCCTCTCTATAATATCCCCATCTTGGCCTTCCTCTACCATGTTACGTAATGGCCCCTGCCTCCTCTCTCCCCCCCTCCCACATCCTCTCCATCTCCCCTTTTTTTACAGCAGTTTACAGCAATGATATACACTCATTCATGTCTTCCTCTTCTCTCTATTCCTTCCTCTATTTACTTCTCCCACTCCCCTCTCTTCTTCTCTATTGAATAAATATCTCTCTCTCAGACAACTGTTACATGCATAGCCTCAGAGCATCTTGTTAATCCACATCGCAATCTTCCAATCTCTTCTCACATGCTTCTACTGTTATATAAGCACCAATAACATACACCCTATTGTATGGTACAGAGATAAAGCAGTTAGTCTAAGCAGAACTGTGTAAAGTGACGCAGAGCTGTGGTCTTTAATGTGAACCATAGGTATGGGGTGAATGGGATAGCAGACACTGGATAGCAGAAGGGTGCGGGAGGGGAGAAGAGGAGCAGGGGCCTGTGTGTGGCACGGAGGGAGGGAGAGAGAGAAAGTAGTCAAAATGACTCGCACTAGTTAGACAAACTTTTGCTACCATAGGTAACCCATAAATACATTATTTGGAAATAATAATAAATAGTGTGGAAATTGAGCAAGTTGAGATGACTAAAACTGCTTGAAGTAACCCTGGATTGTACTGTCATGGTCAAAACATATTGATACAATAGTAGCTAAGATGGGGAGAAGTCTGTCCATGCTGCTCAACCTTCTTAACAGCACTATCAACAAGGCAGGTCCTACAGGCCCTAGTTTTGTCGCACCTGGACTACTGTTCAGTCGTGTGGTCAGGTGCCACAAAGTGGGATTGCAATTGGCTCAGAACAGGGAAGCACGGCTGGCCCTTGGATGTACACAGAGAGCAAACATTAATAATATACATGTTAATCTCTAGTGGCTCAAAGTAGAGCAGAGATTGACTTCATCACTACTTGTATATGTGAGCGGTATTGACATGTTGAAAGCACTGAGCTGTCTGTTGAAAAGACTAGCACACAGCTCAGACAACCACGCATACCCCAAAAGACATGCCACCAGAGGTCTCTTCACAGTCCCCAAGTCCAGAACAGGCTATGGGAGGTGCACAGCATTACATAGAGCCATGACTACATGGAACTCTATTCCACATCAGGTAACTGATGTGATGCAGCAGTGGAATCAGATTTAAGAAACAGATAAAATACACCTTATGGAACAGCAGGGACTGCTAAGTAACAAACATAGACACAGACACATGCTTACACACACATGATAACATACACACGTACACACACGAACACATGGATACACACACATGATAACATACACACTCTACACACACGAACACATGGATACACACACATGATAACATACGCACTCTACACACACGAACACATGGATTTTGCATTGTAGATATGTGGTAGTGGAGTATGGGCCAGAGGGCACACACTTAGTGTGTTGTGAATTATGTAATGAATGTATTGATTGTAGTGTTTTTAAAATTGTATAACTGCTTTAATTTTGCCAGACCCAAAGAAGAGTAGCTTCTGCCTTGGCAGCAGGTAAAGGGGATCCATAATAAATACAAATACCTTCTGGTCGTGCCTGTCTAGGCTGCATCAAGTCATTGTAAAGAAGCTAGCTAGCTAATGTAGAAAGGCTAGCTAATGTAGAAAGGCTAGCTAATGTAGAAAGGCTAGCTAATGTAGAAAGGCTAGCTAATGAAGAAAGGATAGCTAATGAAGAAAGGCTAGCTAATGTAGAAAGGCTAGCTAATGTAGAAAGGCTAGCTAATTGAGGCTATTTTGCGGCGCCGTCCGTTGTCTACAACAACCGCATTAATATTAACCAATAGCATACCTGTTGGTTGATCACTATAGCCTACTCCTTCTCAGTAGGCCAATTTAATTCCCTAATTTGATTTTGCATTGATTAGAAATCTCCCACTTCACTTGCTACACCGACAATAACAACAAGCCACATGCTGTGAAACATGTCTAGGCTACCAGTGTTTTTTTAAGGTGAGGGGATTAATAAAAACGGTCATAAAACTGTTGTTTTATTAAAATGTCAAATGCATCTATCCTGGTAGGCTATGTAGCAGTCTCACATCGATCATTTTATTTCATTTTAGACACAGCCTTTTCGTTGTTAAAATATAACTATATATGTTTTCCTTCTCAAAAACGAATACTCTCACAAGTAATGGAATACTAACTCCCCAGTGGGCAATGCATCTCAGTGTTAGAGGCGTCACTGCAGACCCTGGTTTGATTCCAGGCTGTATCACAACCGGACGTGATTGGGAGTCCCATAGGGCGGCACACAATTGTCCCAGTGTCATCCTGGTTAGGGTTTAGCCGGGTTAGGCCGTCGTTATAAATAAGAATTTGTTCTTAACTGACTTGCCTAGTTAAATAAATAAAAAATAAAGTAACATCTATTAGGATATTCCAATAACTATGCCCATGCCCAATGAACCATGAGTGTGATGATTGCTATTCAGTCCACAGACAAAAAAAGTCTCTCTCTCTCTCTCTCTCTCAATCCTGGAATGCTATCTGTAGCCTCAGTGCCCAGCACTAACAGATACCTTGTACCGACAGAAAACTGTAGGTTCTGTTTCTGTGTGTTTGTGACACAAGAGCTTAATTCCCCTGCAGTCTCAACCTCCCCTGACACACGACACACATGCACGCACACAGTCATCTTCCCCGTAACTTTCTTAAAGCAGATAGCCTCTGGCATGATGTCCACTCTGTAGATGTTTCACATTCTTTGACCAGTTTCTCTTCCTCGCTAGATACAGTAGCTTCAGAAACTATTCACACCTCTTTACTTTTCCCACATTTGTCATTTTCTGTTAACCATCTGCACAAAATACTCATTAATGTCAAAGTGGGAAAAATATATATCTTGATTAGATACAGCGCATTCGGAAAGTAATCAACTCCCTGAGTCAATACATGTTAGAATCACATTTTGCAGCGATTACAGTCTTTCTGGGTAAGTCTGTAAGAGCTAAGTCTGTAAGAGCTTTGGATAGTACAATATTTGTACATTATTCTTTTAAGTCTTCTTCTTTTGATCATTGCTTGACAGCCATTTCATGCTTTGCCATAGATTTTCAAGCTGATTTAAGTCAAAACTGTAACTAGACCACTCAGTAACATGCAATGTTGTCTTGGTAAGCAACTCCAGGGTTTAGTTGAAGTTCGGAAGTTTACATACACTTAAGGTGAAGTCATTAAAACTCGTTTTTCAGCAACTCCACAAATTTCATGTTAACAAACTATAGTTTTGGCAAGTCGGTTAGGACATCTCCTGCGTGCATGACACAAGACATTTTTTCCAACAATTGTTTGCAAACAGATTATTTCACTTATAATTCACTGTATCCCAATTCCAGTGGGTCAGAAGGTTTACATACACTAAGTTGACAGTGACTTTAAACCGCTTGGGAAATTACAGAAAATGATGTCATGGCTTTAGAAGCTTTTGATAGGCTAATTGACATCATTTGAGTCAATTGGAGGTGTACACGTGGATGTATTTCAAGGCCTACCTTCAAACTCAGTGCCGCTTTGCTTGACATCATGGGAAAGTCAAAGGAAATCAGCCAAAACCTAATAATAAATTGTTGACCTCCACAAGTCTCCCATCACCATCCTTTCGGAAAAGCTGACCACGACTCAATTTTGTTGCTCCCTGCCTATAGACAGAGACAAAAACAGGAAGCTCTCGTGCTCTGGTCAGTTCAACACTGGTCCGACCAATCTGATTCCATGCTTCAAGATTGCTTCGATCACGTGGATTGGGATATGTTCCGCATTGCGTCAAACAACAACATTGACGAATACGATGATTCGGTGAGCGAGTTTATTAGCAAGTGCATCGGCGATGTCGTACCCACAGCAACTATTAAAACATTCCCAAACCAGAAACCGTGGATTGATGGCAGCATTCGCGGGAAACTGAAAGCGCAAACCACTGCTTTTAACCAGGGCAAGGTGACCGGAAACATGACCGAATACAAACAGTGTAGCTATTCCCTCCGCAAGGCAATCAAACAAGCTAAACGTCAGTATAGAGACAAAGTAGAGTCATAATTCAACGGCTCAGACACAAGAGGTATGTGGCAGGGTCTACAGTAAATTACGGATTACAAAATGAAAGCCAGCCCCATCGCGGACCAGAATGTCTTGCTCCCAAACAGAGTAAACAACTTCTTTGCTGGCTTTGAGGACAATACAGTGCCCCTGACACGGCCCACTACCAAAACCTGTGAACTCTCCGCAGCCGACGTGAGTAAAACATTTAAACGTGTTAACCCTCGCAAGGCTGCAGGCCCAGACGGCATCCCCAGCTGTGTCCTCAGAGCATGTGCAGACCAGCTGGCTGGTGTGTTTACGGACATATTCCATCAAACCTTATCCCAGTCTGCTGTTCCCACATGCTTCAAGAGGGACACCATTGTTCCTGTTCCCAAGAAAGCTAAGGTAACTGAACTAAACAACTATGGCCCCGTAGCACTCACTTCCATCATCATGAAGTGCTTTGAGAGACTAGTCAAGGACCATAGCACCTCCACTCTACCTGACACCCTAAACCCACTCCAATTTGCTTACCGCCCCAATAGTTCCACAGACGGCGCAATCGCAACCACACTGCACACTGCCCTAACCCATCTGGACAAGAGGAATACCTATGTGAGAATGCTGTTCATCGACTACAGCTAAGCATTTAACACCATAGTACCCTCCAAACCCGTCATCAAGCTCGAGACCCTGGGTCTCGACCCCGCCCTGTGCAACTGGGTACTGGACTTCCCGACGGGCCGCCTCCAGGTGGTGAGGGTAGGTAACAACATCTCCACCCCGCTGATCCTTAACACTGGGGCCCCACAAGGGTGCGTTCTGAGCCCTCTCTTGTACTCCCTGTTCACCCAGGACTACGTGGCCATGCACGCCTCCAAGTCTATCATCAACTTTGCAGACACAACAGTGGTAGGCTTGATTACCAACAACGACGAAATGGCCTACAGGGAGGAGGTGAGGGCCCCTGGGGGGGGGGGTGTGGTGTCAAGAAAATAACCTCACACTCAACGTCAACAAAACAAAAGAGATGATCGTGAATAGCAGAGGGAGCTGTTTTGTCCCTAGAATTTCTAAGCAAACAACTGGAGGCAGGGCTTTCTCCTATAGAGCTCCATTTTTATGGAACGGTCTGCCTACACATGTCAGAGACGCAAACTCGGTCTCAACCTTTAAATCTTTACTGAAGACTCATCTCTTCAGTGGGTCATATGATTGAGTGTAGTCTGGCCCAGGAGTGGGAAGGTGAACGGAAAGGCTCTGAAGCAACAAACCGCCCTTGCTGTCTCTGCCTGGCCGGTTCCCCTCTTTCCACTGGGATTCTCTGCCTCTAACCCTATTACATGGGCTGAGTCACTGGCTTACTGGGGCTCTCTCATACCATCCCTGGGAGGGGTGCGTCACCTGAGTGGGTTGAGTCACTGATGTGATCATCCTGTCTGGGTTGGGTTGGCACCCCCCCCCCCCTTGGGTTGTGTCGTGGCGGAGATCTTTGTGGGCTATACTCAGCCTTGTCTCAGGATGGTAAGTTGGTGGTTGAAGATATCCCTCTAGTGGTGTGAGGGCTGTGCTTTGGCAAAGTGGGTGGGGTTATATCCTTCCTGTTTGGCCTTGTCCGGGGGTGTCTTCGGATGGGTCCACAGTGTTTCCTGATCCCTCCTTTCTCAGCCTCCAGTATTTATGCTGCAGTAGTTTATGTGTCGCGGGGCTAGGGTCAGTTTGTTATCTCTGGAGTACTTCTCCTGTACTATTCGGTGTCCTGTGTGAATTTAAGTGTGCTCTCTCTCTAATTCTCTCTTTCTTTCTCTCTCTCGGAGGACCTGAGCCCTTGGACCATGCCTCAGAACTACCTGACATGATGACTCATTGCTGTCCCCAGCCCACCTGGCCGTGCTGCTGCTCCAGTTTCAACTGTTCTGCCTTATTATTATTGGACCATGGTGGTCATTTATGAACATTTGAATATCTTGGCCATGTTCTGTTATAATCTCCACCCGGCACAGCCAGAAGAGGACTGGCCACCCCACATAGCCTGGTTCCTCTCTAGGCTTCTTCCTAGGTTTTGGCTTTCTAGGGAGTTTTTCCTAGCCACCGTGCTTCTACACCTGCATTGCTTGCTGTTTGGGGTTTTAGGCTGGGTTTCTGTACAGCACTTTGAGATATCAGCTGATGTACAAAGGGCTATATAAATCAATTTGATTTGATTTGATTTGAGGGAGCACCCCCCTATCCACATCGACGGGACAGTAGTGGAGAGAGTAGTAAGTTTTAAGTTCCTCGGCGTACCCATCACAGACAAACTGAAATGGTCCACCCACAAAGAAAGCGTGGTGAAGAAGGCACAGCAGCGCCTCTTCAACCTCAGGAGGCTGAAGAAATTTGGCTTGTCACCAAAAGCACTCAAACTTTTACAGATTCACAATCAAGAGCATCCTGTTGGACTGTATCACCGTCTGGTCTGGCAACTGCTTCGCCCACAACCATAAGGCTTTCCAGAGTGGAGTGAGGCCTGCACAACGCATCACCGGGGGCAAACTACCTGCCCTCCAGGACACCTACAACACCCGATGTCACAGGAAGGCCATAAAGATCATCAAGGACAACAACCACCCGAGCCACTACCTGTTCACCCCGCTATCATCTAGAAGGCAAGGTCAGTACAGGATCAACAAAGCAGGGACTGAGAGACTGAAAAACAGCTTCTATCTCAAGGCCACTAACATTGAGTGGCTGCTGCCAACATACTCCAGCCACTTTAATAATGGAAAAATGTATGTAAAAAATGTATCACTAGCCACTTTAAACAATGCCACTTAATATAATGTTTACATACCCTACATTACTCATCTCATATGTACAGTGGGGAGAACAAGTACAGTGGGGCAAAAAAGTATTTAGTCAGCCACCAATTGTGCAAGTTCTCCCAGTTAAAAGGATGAGAGAGGCCTGTAATTTTCATCATAGGTACACTTCAACTATGACAGACAAAATTAGGGAAAAAATCTCCTCTAGAGCAGTGATGTTTTGGGGCTGTTGCTGGGCAACACAGACTTTCAACTCCCTTCAAAGATTTTCTATGGGGTTTTGATCTGGAGACTGGCTAGGCCACTCCAGGACCTTGAAATACTTCTTACGAAGCCAGTCCTTCGTTGCCCGGGCGGTGTGTTTGTGATCAATGTCATGCTGAAAGACCCAGCCACGTTTCATCTTCAATGCCCTTGCTGGTGGAAGGAGGTTTTCACTCAAAATCTCACGATACATGGCCCCATTCATTCTTTCCTTTACACAGATCAGTCGTCCTGGTCTCTTTGCAGAAAAACAGCCCCAAAGCATGATGTTTCCACCCCCATGCTTCACAGTAGGTATGGTGTTCTTTGGATGCAACTCAGCATTCTTTGTCCTCCAAACACGACGAGTTGAGTTTTTACCAAAAAGTTATATTTTGGTTTCATCTGACCATATGACCTTCTCCCACTCTTCTTCTGGATCATCTAAATGCTCTCTAGCAAACTTCAGACGGGCCTGGACATGTACTTGCTTAAGCAGGGGGACACTGCAGGATTTGAGTCCCTGGCGGCGTAGTGTGTTACTGATGGTAGGCTTTGTTACTTTGGTCCCAGCTCTCTGCAGGTCATTCACTAGGTCCCCCCTTGTGGTTCTAGGATTTTTGCTCATCGTTCTTGTGATCATTTTTTTCACACTTTTGCAATAAATGCAAATTAATTACTTAAAAATCATACAATGTGATTTTCTGGATTTTTGTTTTAGATTCCGTCTCTCACAGTTGAAGTGTACCTATGATAAAAATTACAGACCTCTACAAGCTTTGTAAGTAGGACAACCTGCAAAATCGGCAGTGTATCAAATACTTGTTCTCCCCACTGTATATACTGTACATCTTCTTGTTGACATGTATCACTAGCCACTTTAAACAATGCCAATTTTATATGTTTACATACCCTACATTACTCATCTCATATGTATATACTGTATTCGATACCATCTACTGCATCTTGCCTATGCCGTTCTGTACCATCACTCATTCATATATCTTTATGTACATATTCTTCATCCCTTTACACTTGTTGTGAAATTGTTAGGTTAGATTACTCGTTGGTTATTACTGCATTGTCAGAACTAGAAGCACAAGCATTTCGCTACACTCTCATTAACATCTGCTAACCATGTGTATGTGACAAATAACATTTGATTTGATTTGGTTCGTCCTTGGGAGCCATTTCCAAACGCCTGAAGGTATCACTTTCATCTGTATAAACAATAGTACGCAAGTATAAACACCATGGGACCAAGAGCGGTCATACCGCTCAGGAAGGAGACGCGTTCGGTCTCCTAGAGATGACAATACTTTGGTGCGAAAAGTGCAAATTAATCCGAGAACAACAGCAGAGGACCTTGTGAAGATGCTGGAGGAAGCAGGTACAAAAGTATCTATATCCACAGTATCCACAGTAAAACGAGTCCTATATCAACATAACATGAACGTCCGATGTCGCCGGACGCTCTGGACTGGGTACTGTCGGTACTGGAGACACCGTGCACTCTACCGCGTAAAACGGTAACACAGTAAGCACGACGACAGATCCAAAGAGGATGCAATCTCTATTACACACCACACTAACCTTTTACACCTGGACAAAGGGAAAACCTAGGTGAAAATGCTATTCATTGACTGCAGCTCAGCATTCAACACCATAGTGCCCTCAAAGCTCATCACTAAGCTAAGGACTCTGGGACTAGACACCTTCCTCTGCAACTGGATCCTGGACGGGCCGCCCCCAGGTGGTAAGGGTAGGTAACAACACATCCGCTGTGCTGATCCTCAACACAGGGGCCCCTCAGGGGTGCGTGCTCGGTCCCCTCCTGAACTCCCTGTTCACTCATGACTGCACGACCAGGCAAGACTCCAAGACCATCATTAACTTTGCTGATGACACAACAGTGGTAGGCCTGATCACCTCTGCCTATAAGGAGGTCAGAGACCTGACCGTGTGGTGCAAGGACAACAACCTCTCCCTCAACGTGATCAAGACAAAGAAGATGATTGTGGACTACAAGAAAAGGAGGACCGAGCACACCCCCATTCCCATTGACAGGGCTGTAGTGGAGCAGGTTGAGAGCTTCAACTTCCATGGCATCCACATCACCCCCAAACTAGCATGGTCCAAGCACACCATGACAGTGGTGAAGAGGGCACAACAAAACATATTCCCACATATGAAAAGGTTTGGCATAGGTCCTCAGATTCTCAAAAGGTTTTACAACTGCACCATCGAGAGCATCCTGATGGATTGCATCACTGCCTGGTTTGGCAACTGCTCAGCCTCCGACCGCAAGGCAGTACAGAGGGTAGTGCGTACGGCCCAGTACATCACCGGGGCAAAGCTTCCTGCCTTCCAGGACCTCTATACCAGGCGGTGTCAGAGGAAGGCTCTAAAAATTGTCAAAGACTTCAACCACCCTAATCATAGACTCTTCTCTCTGCTCTCAAGCGGTACCGGAGCGCCAAGTCTAGGTCCAAGAGGCTTCTAAACCACTTCTAACCATTAGACTCATCAACAGCTACAATATTATCACGAAACTTACCTAAGTCCATATGATGTGTGTTGTGATTCTCACGGTTCTCGCGATTCTACAATGCATTCGGAAAGCATTCAGACCCATTGACTTATTCCACATTTTGTTAAGTTACAGCCTTATTCAAAAATGTATTAAATCGTTTTTTTCCCCTCATCAATCAGAACACAATACCCCATAATGACAATAATATAATAATATATGCCATTTAGCAGACGCTTTTATCCAAAGCGACTTACAGTCATGTGTGCATACATTCTACGTATGGGTGGTCCCAGGAATCGAACCCACTACCCTGGCGTTACAAGCGCCATGCTCTACCAACTGAGCTACAGAAGGACCATAGCCAAAAGGACCAAAGCAAGAACTGTTTTTAATTATTGCAAATGTATAAGAAATACAAAAACTGAAATATCACGTTTACAAAAGTATTTATACCCTTAACTCTTAACCCTTAACCCTTAATTTTCTTGAAGCACCTTTGGGAACAATTACAGCCTTGAGTCTTCTTGGGTATGACGCTACAAGATTGGCACACCTGTATTTGGGGAGTTTCTCCCATTAATTCTTCTTTGCAGATCCTCTCATGCACTGACTGTCAGGTGGGATGGAGAGCATCACTGCATAGCTATTTTCAGGTCTCTCCAGAGATGTTTGATCGGGTTCAATTCTGGGCTCTGGCTGGGCCACTCAAGGACATTCAGAGACTTGTTCCGAAGCCACACCTACGTTGTCTTGGCTACGTGTCTTGGCTGCGTAGGGTCGTTGTCCTGTTGGAAAGTGAACCTTAGTCCCAGTCTAAGGTCCTGAGCACTCTGGAGCAGGTTTTCATCAAGGATCTCTCTGTACTTTGCTAAGTTCCTCTTTCCCTCGATCCAGTCCTTGCCACTTAAAAATATCTACAACATGATGCTGTCACTACCATGCTTCACCGTAGGGATGGTGCCAGGTTTTTCTCCAGACTTGACTCTTGGCATTCAGGCCAAAGAGGTCAGTCTTGGTTTCACCAGACCAGAGAATCTTGTTTCTCATGGTCTGAGAGTCCTTTATGTGCCTTTTAGGTGGCTTTTTGGTGCCTTTTACTTAGGAGTTTCTTCTGTCTGGCCACTCTACCATAAAGGCCTGATTGGTGGAGTGCTGCAGAGATAGTTGTCCTTCTGGAAGGTTCTCTCTTCTCCACAGGGGATCTCTGGAGCTCTGTCAGAGTGACAATCGGCTTCTTGGTCACCTCCCTGACCAAGGTCCTTCTCCCCCGAATGCTCAGTTTGGCCACACATGCTTTCTGAATGCACTGTATGCGTATGTATTGCGATTCGATGCTGTGATTGTATTGCGATCCGGTTTCCCAAACATATTGCTCACTATATGTCTGCCGCAGAGGGTCAAGAGAGAACTAATTTCGACGTGTCATAGAAATAAACGTGCTGAAGTTAATTGGCCTCCTATTTAAAGATGGAGAACAAGCTATGAAGAAACAATAACAGAGTTTTGGTGCAGGTACAGCCAACTAGGCAAAAAATAATATTGCGATATTATACAATATATCATCAAAAGTAATATCCAGATATGTAACTGTATCTATTTCTTCCACTATCAGTAACATTGAGTGCGTATCCCTATGCAGTGACACAAACAGTTTGTGTGTGTGTCAATGTGTGTCGTCGTCTGGTCAACAGCTGGTTTACTGCCCGACTGTCACACTACCATCAAGGTTAACCTGTAGCTATGGCAACACCTCTCTGCACCAACAACAGTAGTGTTGCTGTGACCACAGGACCTTTGTTTGAATGGTGACCTTAATTTGGGTTTTCTAGAAAATTAGACAGGAAAGTGTCCACACATATGTACACAGTAGGACACACACTGTACACGATAGGATACACACCGTACACACACACACTACGTGTACAGTAAATATCACTGCTTCCTTTTTGTGATGGATGTTGTCAGTTCCATATTTTCTAGCCATATTTAGCAAGTCATGTGTCAATGCATCAGGCAACTAAACTCCACCAGGCAGAAGCAGTTGTTCTACAAGGCTTGAAAAGCATCTGCCACAGACATTCAATCAAATCATATTCAAATCTAGCTATACAAATCAAATCAAATGTTATTGGTCACATACACATGGTTAGCAGATGTTATTATAACTGTAGCGAAATGCTTGTGCTTCTAGTTCCGACGGTGCAGCAATATCTAACAAGTAATATCTAACAATTCCACAACAAATAACTAATACAAACAAATCTAAATAAGGAATGGAATAAGAATATGTACATATAAATATATGGATGAGCAATGTCAGAGCGGCATAGGCTAAGATGCAATAGATGGTATAGAATACAGTATATACATATGAGATGAGTAACAAAAGATATGTAAACATCATTAAAGTGGCATTATCAAAGTGAATAGTGTTCCATTTATTCAAGTGCCCAGTGATTACAAGTCTGTATGTAGGCAGCAGTCTCAATGTGCTAGTGAGTTTAACAGTCTGGCTGTTTAACAGTCTGATGGCCTTGAGATAGAAGCTGTTTTTCAGTCTCGGTCCCATATTTGATGCACCTGTACTGACCTCACCTTCTGGATGGTAGCAGGGTGAAACAGGCAGTGGTTGTTGTCCTTGGTGATTTTTTTGGCCTTCCAGTGACATCGGGTGCTGTAGGTGTCCTGGGGTCAGGTAGTTTGCCCCCGGTGATTCATTGTGTAGACAGCACCGCCCTCTGGAGAGCCCTACAGTTGTGTGCGGAGCAGGTGCTGTACCAGGCGGTGATACAGCCCGACAGGATGCTCTCAATTATGTATTTGTAAAAGTTTGTGAGGGTTTGACTTCAGCCTCCTCAGGTTGAAGAGGCACTGTTGCGGGTGGGTGGACAATTTCAGTTTGTCAGTGATATGTACACCGAGGATCTTAAAACCTTCCATCTTCTCCACTGCAGTCCCATCGATGTGGATAGGAGGGTGCTCGTACTGCTGTTTCCTGAAGTCCACAATCCTCTCCTTTGTTTGGTTGACGTTGAGTTAGAGGTTATTTTCCTGACACCACACTCCAAGAGCCCTCACCTCCTCCCCATAGGCCGTCTCATCGTTGTTGGAAATCAAGCCTATTACTGTTGTGTCGTCTGCAAACTTGATGATTGAGTTGGAGGCAAGCATGGCCATGCAGTCATGGGTGAACAGGGAGTACAGGAGGGGGCTGAGAACGCACCCTTGTGGGGCCCCAGTGTTGAGGATCAGTGAAGTGGAGAAATTGTTTCCTACCTTCACCACCATTCAGGAAGTCCAGGACCCATGCAAAGGGAGGCCCAAGGCCTCCCATGCTCCTGAGACCCAGGGCCTCAAGCTTAATGATGAGCTTGGAGGGTATTATGGTGTTCATAATACCCTAGGTATTCCTGTTGTCCAGATAGGATAGGGCAGTGTTCAGTGCGATGGCGATTGCATCGTCTGTCGTCTGACAGGTAAGGTGGAGGTGATATGATCCTTGACTTGTCTCTCAAAGCACTTCATGATGACAGAAGTGAGTGCTATGGGGCGGTAGTCAGTTAGTTCAGTTACCTTTGCATTTTTGGGTACAGGAACAATGGTGGCCATCTTGAGGCATGTGGGAACAGCAGACTGGGATAGGGAGAGATTGAATATGTCCGTAAACACACCAGTCAGCTGATCTGCGCATGCTCTGAGGACGCGGCTAGGGATGCCGTCTGGGCCGGCAGTCTTGCGAGTGTTAACACGTTTAAATGTCTTAATCACATCAGCCATGGAGGAGAGCCCACAGTCCTTGGTAGCGGGCCGCATCAGTGGCACTGTATTATCCTCAAAGTGGGCAAAGAAGGTGTTTAGTGGCTGGTTTTCCTTTTGTAGTCCGTGATTGTCTATAGACCCTGCCACATATGTCTCGTGTCTGAGTCGTTGAATTATGACTACACTTTGTCTCTACACTGACATTTTGCTTCTGTGATTGCCTTGCGGAGGGAATGACTACTCTGTTTGTATTTGGCCATATTCCCCGTCGACCTGCCATGGTAAAATACAGTGGTACGCGCTTTCAGTTTTGCATGAATGCTGCCATCTATACATGGTTTCTGGGTAGGGTAGGTTTTAAAAGTCACAGTGGGACAAACTTCTCCTATACACTTCCTTATAAACTCACTTACCGAATCAGAGTATACTTCAATATTATTATCTGAGGCTACCCGGAACATATCCCAGTCTGCGTGATGAAAACAATCTTGAAGCGTGGATTCCGATTGGTCAGACCAGCGTTGAATAGTCCTTAGCACGGGTACTTCCTGTTTGAGTTTCTGCCTATAGGAAGGGAGAAGCAAAATGGAGTCGTGGTCAGATTTTCCGAAAGCAGGGCGGGGGAACGGCCTTGTAAGCATCACGGAAGTTAGAGTAACAATGGTCCAGTGTTTGTCCAGCGCGAGTGCTACATAACCAAAACCATCGGAGCCTTGAGAGAGACTTGGTGTCTGTCATTTCAAATACCTGATGAATAATTTTTGTTTTTTGTACTCTGGGTGTTGGGAAACCAAAACAAAATGATGGAGATCCAATAGCATCAACACAGCTCATTCTGCATGTTTTCAACTAAGATGCCTGTGCTGTGTACAGTAATTCTCGGACCAAAGAGATGGAGGAGGACAGGAGTGGGAGAGGGAGTCTAGAAGAAGAGAGGGAGTCTAGAAACAATAACACATGGAACCAAACCTCTCCTCTGCTCCAAACCAAGTCTGCACTTTCATTTCATATAGCCAAATATCTGCAGGGCATAGAGAAAGACACACACATACAGTGGCCCGGAAAATACTATCATTACCGTCATCATAAAAAAGGAATGATACCGGCAGGGAAAAAGATAACGATTCTCTCAAGCTCTGTTAATTTAGATGGAGAGCAGCGGTAGACAGCAATCTTCAAGTCTTTCCACAGATTTTCAATGGGATTCAAGTCTGAGCCACTCAAGAAATGTCACATTATTGTCCTGAAGCCATTTCATTGTTGCTTTGGCTGTATGCTTGAAGTCATTGTCCTGTTGGAACGTACATTTGACCCCAGTCTAAAGTTGTTTGAACTCTGAAGCAGGTTCTCATCAAGGATTTGCCTTCATTTGGCTCCATTCATTGTTCCTTCTATCCTTACCAGTCTCTCAATCCCTGCCACTGAAAAGTATCCCCAGAGCTGCCACCACCATGCTTGACGTTAGGGACGGTGTTAGAAGGGTGTGCCTGGTTTTCTCCAGATTTGTGCTTTGAATTCAGGCCAAAGAGTAAAATCTTTGCCTCACCAGACCACAGAAACGTTCACGTGCCTATTTGCAAATTCCAGGCGTGCTGCCATGTGCCTTTTTCTCAGGAGTGGTTTCCGTCTGGCCACTTTCCCATAAAGCCCAGATTGGTGAAGTGCGGTAAAGACTGTTGTCCTTCTGGCAGGTTCTCCCATCACAGCCAAGGAACTCTGTAAATCTGACAGAGTGGTAATCAAGTTCTTGGTCACCTCCCTGACCGAGGTCCTTCTTGCCCGGTTGCTCACTTTGGTAGGATGGCCAGCTCTAGGCAGAGTCTGGGTAGTTCCCTATTTTTTTCTATTTCCCAATGATGGAGACCTCTGTGCTCTTGGAAACTTTCAACACTCTAGAAAGTGTACAGTCGTGCCAAAAAGTTTTGAGAATGACACAAATATAAATTTTCACAAAGTCTGCTGCCTCAGTGTCTTTAGATAATTTTGTCAGATGTTACTATGGAATACTGAAGTATAATTATAAGCATTTCATATGTGTCAAAGGCTTTTATTGACAATTACATGAAGTTGATGCAAAGAGTCAATATTTGCAGTGTTGACCCTTCTTTTTCAAGACCTCTGCAATCTGCCCTGGCATGCTGCCAATTAACTTCTGGGCCACATCCTGACTGATGGCAGCCCATTCTTGCATAATCAATGCTTGGAGTTTGTCAGAATTTGTGGGGTTTTGTTTGTCCACCCGCCTCTTGAAGATTGACCACAAGTTCTCAATGGGATTAAGTTTGGGGGAGTTTCCTGGCCATGGACCCAAAATATCAAGGTTTTGTTCCCCGAGCCACTTAGTTATCACTTTTGACTTATGGCAAGGTGCTCCATCATGCTGGAAAAGGCATTGTCTGTCACCAAACTGTTCCTGGATGGTTGGGAGAAGTTGCTCTAGGAGGATGTGTTGGTACCATTCTTTATTCATGGCTGTGTTCTTAGGTAAAAAAATTGTGAGTGAGCCCACACCCTTGGCTGAGAAGCAATCCCACACATGAATGGTCTCAGGATGCTTTACTGTCGGCATGACACAGGACTGATGGTAGCGCTCATCTTGTCTTCTCCGGACAAGCTTTTTTCCAGATGCCCCAAACAATCGGAAAGGGGATTCATCAGAGAAAATGACTTTACCCCAGTTCTCAGCAGTCCAATCCCTGCAGAATATCAGTCTGTCCCTGATGTTTTTCCTAGAGTGAAGTTGCTTCTTTACTGCCCTTCTTGACACCAGGCCATCCTCCAAAAGTCTTCACCTCACTGTGCGTGCAGAGTTCGGATCACAAAGAAGAACATTCGTGAGACGCAGAAAAAATGAAAAGATGCTGGAGGAGTGCTTGACGCCATCTGTCAAGCATGGTGGAGGCAATGTGATGGTCTGGGGGTGCTTTGGTGGTGGTAAAGTGGGAAATTTGTACAGGGTAAAGGGGATCTTGGAGATGGAAGGCTATCACTCAATTTTGCAACGGCATACCATACCCTGTGGACGGTGCTTAATTGGAGCCAATTTCCTTCACCAACAGGACAATGACCCAAAGCACAGCTCCAAACTATGCAATAACTATTTTAGGGAAGAAGCAGTCAGCTGTTATTCTGTCTATAATGGAGTGGCCAGCACAGTCACCGGATCTCAACCCTATTGAGCTGTTGTGGGAGCAGCTTGACCGTATGATACGTAAGAAGTGCCCATCAAGCCAATCCAACTTGTGGGAGGTGATTCAGGAAGCATGGAATGAAATCTCTTCAGATTACCTCAACACATTGACAACTAGAATGCCAAAGGTCTACAAGGCTGTAATTGCTGCAAATTAAGGATGAAAGCAAAGTTTGAAGGACACAATTATTATTTAAATTAAAAAAATATTATTTAGAACCTTGTCCATGTCTTGACTATATTTCCTATACATTTTGCAACTAATTTCATGTATGTTTTCATGGAAAACAAGGACATTTCTAAGTGACCAAACTTTTGAATGGTAGTGTTCATATTACCTCCATTACCTTGACTAACCTGTACCCTGCACATTGACTCGTTAACGGTACCCACTGTATATAGCCTCGTTATTGTTATTTTATTGTTGTTATTATTATTATTTAGTTTTTTTAGTAAATATTTTCTTAACTCTTATTTTTCTTGAAACTGCACTGTTAGTTAGGGGCTTGTAAATTAGCATTTCACGGTAAGGTCTACACCTGCTGTATTCGACGCATGTGACAAATAAACGTGATGAATTGATGGAACAATGTTTTTAAGTGTTCAATCATGATTGTGGCTGACAGATATGATAGGCTACATTGATCGATGAACTACGTCAAATTGGCTAGCTAGCTAATAACAGATCACCTCAATATGGCTGGTTAACAAGCTAACTTTCAGGAGATAAACTAGATGGCTCTATCCAGGTATTGTTTCATTTGCTTGCCATCTATAGTGGTGATGACAGTAGTCTGACTGACAACTTTACCAGGACGAGGACTTGCTGATGACGAGGTTGCTAAATGACACTGTTTACTTAGCTAGCTAGCTACATGTAAAAATGGATAGGTTACCCTCAACTATCGTAAATGACATCATCAATTGATGTTTAGTGATCATGAAAAGCATTCAGTTAATGGCGGTATAACTATGATGATAGAGCTAGATGTGGAATAATGGAACTGTGTACTTCTGACAAGAGGGGATGACATTAAAGACAAATAGTTAGAACATTTATTTAACCACCCCTTGAAAATGGCATGCACTTGTCAATGGTTTTAGCGGAGTTGGGGGACTCCCTGCCCCGTAACAGTCTAATCGAATGGTCTGATTGATAACGTCCTATAGTAAGTATTATACTATTCTATAGAAAACTGTGTTTTTCTCTCTCAACAACACACAGACTTCCAGGGCATGAGCCAGTGTGTGTGTGTGTGTGTGTGTGTGTGTGTGTGTGTGTGTGTGTGTGTGTGTGTGTGTGTGTGTGTGTGTGTGTGTGTGTGTGTGTGTGTGTGTGTGTGTGTGTGTGTGTGTGTGTGTGTGTGTGTGTGTGTGTGTGTGTGTGTGTGTGTGTGTGTGTGTGTGTGTGTGTGTGTGTGTGTAATATAATAATATATGCCATTTAGCAGACGCTTTTATCCAAAGCGACTTACAGTCATGTGTGCATACATTCTACGTATGGGTGGTCCCGGGGATCGAACCCACTACCCTGGCGTTACAAGCGCCATGCTCTACCAACTGAGCCAACTGTGTGTGTGTGTGTGTGTGTGTGTGTGTGTGTGTGTGTGTGTGTGTGTGTGTGTGTGTGTGTGTGTGTGTGTGTGTGTGTGTGTGTGTGTGTGTGTGTGTGTGTGTGTGTGTGTGTGTGTGTGTGTGTGTGTGTGTGTGTGTGTGTGTGTGTGTGTGTGTGTTAGTAGGACCTCTTAAAAGTCTCCAGCATAGAGCCCCATGGTGTAAACACAGCAGAAATAAATAGAGATGAAAACATGTGAAGAGAAACAGCTGAACAAATCAAACAAACAGGCCTTCAGTAAAGAGAGACAGAGAGGAAGAGAGACAGAGAGGAAGAGAGACCGAGGGAGACCGAGAGAGACAGAGAGGAAGAGAGAGGAAGAGAGACCGAGGGAGACCGAGAGAGACAGAGAGGAAGAGAGACCGAGGGAGACCGAGAGAGACAGAGAGGAAGAGAGACCGAGGGAGACCGAGACAGACAGAGAGGAAGAGAGACCGAGGGAGACCGAGAGAGACAGAGAGGAAGAGAGACCGAGGGAGACCGAGACAGACAGAGAGGAAGAGAGACCGAGGGAGACCGAGAGAGACAGAGAGGAAGAGAGACCGAGGGAGACCGAGACAGACAGAGAGGAAGAGAGACCGAGGGACAGACAGACAGACAGACAGACAGACAGACAGACAGACAGACAGACAGACAGACAGACAGACAGACAGACAGACAGACAGACAGACAGACAGACAGACAGACAGACAGACAGACAGACAGACAGACAGACAGACAGACAGACAGACAGACAGACAGAGCTAACCGTTTGAGTGAAAGGAGAGGGACTGAAATAAAGACAGTCCTGTGCCTCTGAAGAGTCTCTCCCTTTCTAGTTACGCCCTCCTCGGAGCCAAGACTCTTCACTGAGACTCTAAACCCTCTCAACACACACACACACACACACACACACACACACACACACACACACACACACACACACACACACACACACACACACACACACACACACACACACACACACACACACACACACACGATTCGGAAACAGCCACAGATTTAATTTGGTGAATACAGCATCAAAAACTAAAACAACAACTGCAAACATCAGAAGCTGATCTTAGACCAAGGCACAAAAAATATAACCAAAACAAGACAGTCGAAACAACATGGAAATCAACATGAGTGCTTTCCTCATTCAGAGAGGGTGTGGCACTGGCATAGATATACACACACATACGTACACACACGCACAAATTTAGTCTGCATGCTAATTTGTGTGTTCTAGCCAAGCTGATGAAACGTTTGCTCATACTCTAAGTTAATTTGGGAAGCATGTTTGGACACACAAAGGTTTCATCTACGTGTTGATGAGGTGCTAACCCTTCAGAGATGGAGGATGAAACCACAGCCCTCTCCACAGTCACATCTAAGCTCCAGGAATGCCAACGCACGTGCGCCATAGCAAAAGGATTCAAAATATCTATGACGTGCACACATTGAATCATACTAAACAACAGACGCTCACACCCACACACACACATCCACACCTGCAATGTACACACAGAAACACACTATTGCCCTGACGTATAGTTTGATAAGAACATTAGAGCTGATGTTGTGCTGTAAATTTAAGACACATAGAGGATGACAGAGGCCCAGTAGTTCAAACCTCTATCACAAGCTGAAGAGGGGATGACAGAGGCCCAGTAGTTCAAACCTCTATCACAAGCTGAAGAGGGGATGACAGAGGCCCAGTAGTTCAAACCTCTATCACACGCTGAAGAGGGGATGACAGAGGCCCAGTAGTTCATACCTCTATCACAAGCTAAAGAGGGGATGACAGAGGCCCAGTAGCTCAAACCTCTATTACAAGCTGAAGAGGGGATAACAGAGGTCCAGTAGTTCAAACCTCTATTACAAACTAAAGTGAAACCAGAGAAAATGTCAGCTGGTAACCAGCATCCCGGAGACGCCTCTTCACTATTGACATTGAGACTGGTGTTTTGCGGGTACCAAGCTAGACACTCTAATGTACTTGTCCTCTTGCTCAGTCGTGCACCGGGGCCTCCCACTCCTCTTTCTATTCTGGTTAGGGCCAGTTTGCTCTGTTTTGTGAAGGGAGTAGTGCACAGCGTTGTACGAGATAAATCAGTTTCTTGGCAATTTCTAGCATGAAATAGCCTTAATTTCTCAGAAAAAATAGACTGATGAGTTTCAGAAGAAAGTTATTTGTTTCTGGACATTTTGAGCCTGTAATCGAACCCACAAATGCTGATGTTCCAGATACTCAACTAGTCTAAAGAAAGCCAGTCATATTGCTTCTTTAACAGTTTTCAGCTGTGTTAACATAATTGCAAAAGGGTTTTTTAATGATCAAATAGCCTTTTAAAATTATAAACTTGGAATAGCTAACACAACGTTCCATTGGAACACAGGAGTGATGGTTGCTGATAATGGGCAGCTGTACGACTATGTAGATATCCATAAAAAATGTATAATGTCTAAAATGTCTGATCAATTGATGTTATTTTAATGGACAAATAAATTGCTTTTCATTAAAGAAGGAAATGTCTATGTTACCCCAAACTTTTGACCAGTAAGTGTACATACATTTGAAGTCGGAAGTTTACATACACTTAGGTTGGAGTAATTAAAACTAGTTTTTCAACCACTCCACAAATTTCTTGTTAACAAACTATAGTTTTGGCAAGTCGGTTAGGACATCTACTTCGTGCATGACACAAATCATTTTTCCAACAATTGTTTACAGACAGATTATTTAACTTATAATTCACTGTATCACGATTCCAATGGGTCAGAGGTTTACATACACTAAGTTGACTGTGCCTTTAAACAGCTTGAAAAAATCCAGACAATGATGTCATGGCTTTAGAAGCTTCTGATGGGCAAATTGACATCATTTGAGTCATTGGAGGTGTGCCTGTGAATGTATTTCAAGGCCTACCTTCAAACTCAGTGCCCCCTTGCTGACATCATGGGAAAATCTAAAGAAATCAGCCAAGACCTCAGAAAAAAATTGTAGATCTCCACTAGTCTGGTTCATCATTGGGCACAATTTCCAAACGCCTGAAGATACCACGTTCATCTGTACAAACAATTGTACGCAAGTATAGACACCATGGGACCACGCAGCCGTCACACCGCTCAGGAAGGAGACACGTTCTGTCTCCTAGCGATTAACATACTTTGGTGCGAAATGTGCAAATCAATCCCAGAACAGCAGCAAAGGACCTTGTGAAGATGCTAGCAGCAAAGGGCCTTGTGAAGATGCTAGCAGCAAATGACCTTGTGAAGATGCTAGCAGCAAAGGACCTTGTGAAGATGCTAGCAGCAAAGGGCCTTGTGAAGATGCTAGCAGCAAAGGACCTTGTGAAGATGCTAGCAGCAAAGGGCCTTGTGAAGATGCTAGCAGCAAAGGACCTTGTGAAGATGCTAGCAGCAAAGGGCCTTGTGAAGATGCTAGCAGCAAAGGACCTTGTGAAGATGCTAGCAGCAAAGGACCTTGTGAAGATGCTAGCAGCAAAGGACCTTGTGAAGATGCTAGCAGCAAAGGACCTTGTGAAGATGCGAATAATTACAATTTTGCAGATTAACACTGGAGTGATAAATGATCAGATGGTCATGTACAGGTAGAGATATTGGTGTGCAAAAGAGCAAGTAAATAAATAAAAACAGTATGGGGATGAGGTAGGTAAAAATGGGTGGGCTATTTGCCGATAGACTATGTACAGCTGCAGCGATCGGTTAGCTGCTGAGATAGCAGATGTTTGAAGTTGGTGAGGGAGATAAAAGTCTCCAACTTCAGCGATTTTTGCAATTCGTTCCAGTCACAGGCAGCAGAGAACTGGAACGAAAGGCGGCCAAATGAGGTGTTGGCTTTAGGGATGATCAGTGAGATACATCTGCTGGAGCGCGTGCTACGGATGGGTGTTGCCATCGTGACCAGTGAACTGAGATAAGGCGGAGCTTTACCTAACATGGACTTGTAGATGACCTGGAGCCAGTGGGTCTGGCGACGAATATGTAGCGAGGGCCAGCCGACTAGAGCATACAAGTCGCAGTGGTGGGTGGTATAAGGTGCTTTAGTGACAAAACGGATGGCACTGTGATAAACTGCATCCAGTTTGCTGAGTAGAGTGTTGGAAGCAATTTTGTGGATGACATCGCCGAAGACGAGGATCGGTAGGATAGTCAGTTTTACTAGGGTAAGTTTGGCGGCGTGAGTGAAGGAGGCTTTGTTGCGGAATAGAAAGCCGACTCTTGATTTGATTTTCGATAAGAGATGTTTGATATGAGTCTGGAACGAGAGTTTACAGTCTAGCCAGACACCTAGGTACTTATAGATGTCCACCTATTCAAGGTTGGAACCATCCAGGGTGGTGATACTGGTCAGGCGTGCGGGTGCAGGCAGCGAACGGTTGAAAAGCATGCATTTGGTTTTACAAGCGTTTAAGAGCAGTTGGAGGCCACGGAAGGAGTGTTGTATGGCACTGAAGCTCATTTGGAGGTTAGATAGCACAGTGTCCAAGGACGGGCCGGAAGTATATAGAATGGTGTCATCTGCGTAGAGGTGGATCAGGGAATCGCCCGCAGCAAGAGCAACTTCATTGATATATACAGAAAAAAGAGTCGGCCCGAGAATTGAACCCTGTGGCACCCCCATAGAGACTGCCAGAGGACCGGACAGCATGCCCTCTGATTTGACACACTGAACTCTGTCTGCAAAGTAATTGGTGAACCAGGCAAGGCAGTCATCCGAAAAACCGAGGCTACTGAGTCTGCCGATAAGAATATGGTGATTGACCGAGTCGAAAGCCTTGGCAAGGTCGATGAAGACGGCTGCACAGTACTGTCTTTTATCGATGGCGGTTATGATATCGTTTAGTACCTTGAGCGTGGCTGAGTTGCACCCGTGACCGGCTCGGAAACCAGATTGCACAGCAGAGAAGGTACGGTGGGATTCGAGATGGTCAGTGACCTGTTTGTTGACTTGGCTTTCGAAGACCTTAGATAGGCAGGGCAGGATGGATATAGGTCTGTAACAGTTTGGGTCCAGGGTGTCTCCCCCTTTGAAGAGGGGGATGACTGCGGCAGCTTTCCAATCCTTGGGGATCTCAGACTATATGAAAGAGAGGTTGAACAGACTGGTAATAGGGGTTGCGACAATGGCGGCAGATAGTTTCAGAAATAGAGGGTCCAGATTGTCAAGCCCAGCTGATTTGTACGGGTCCAGGTTTTGCAGCTCTTTCAGAACATCTGCTATCTGGATTTGGGTAAAGGAGAACCTGGAGAGGCTTGGGCGAGGAGCTGCGGGGGGGCAGAGCTGTTGGCCGAGGTTGGAGTAGCCAGGCGGAAGGCATGGCCAGCCGTTGAGAAGTGCTTATTGAAGTTTTCGATAATCATGGATTTATCGGTGGAGACCGTGTTACCTAGCCTCAGTGCAGTGGGCAGCTGGGAGGAGGTGCTCTTGTTCTCCATGGACTTCACAGTGTCCCAGAACTTTTTGGAGTTGGAGCTACAGGATGCAAACTTCTGCCTGAAGAAGCTGGCCTTAGCTTTCCTGACTGACTGTGTGTATTGGTTCCTGACTTCCCTGAACAGTTGCATATCGCGGGGACTATTCGATGCTATTGCAGTCCGCCACAGGATGTTTTTGTGCTGGTCGAGGGCAGTCAGGTCTGGAGTGAACCAAGGGCTATATCTGTGCTTAGTTCTGCATTTTTTGAACGGAGCATGCTTATCTAAAATGGTGAGGAAGTTACTTTTAAAGAATGACCAGGCATCCTCAACTGACGAGATGAGGTCAATGTCCTTCCAGGATACCCAGGCCAGGTCGATTAGAAAGGCCTGCTCACAGAAGTGTTTTAGGGAGCGTTTGACAGTGATGAGGGGTGGTCGTTTGACTGCGGCTTCGTAGCGGATACAGGCAATGAGGCAGTGATCGCTGAGATCCTGGTTGAAGACAGCGGAGGTGTATTTGGAGGGCCAGTTGGTCAGGATGACGTCTATGAGGGTGCCCTTGTTTACAGATTTAGGGTTGTACCTGGTGGGTTCCTTGATGATTTGTGTGAGATTGAGGGCATCTAGCTTAGATTGTAGGACTGCCGGGGTGTTAAGCATATCCCAGTTTAGGTCACCTAACAGAACAAACTCTGAAGCTAGATGGGGGGCGATCAATTGACAAATGGTGTCCAGGGCACAGCTGGGTGCTGAGGGGGGTCGGTTGCAGGCGGCAACAGTGAGAGACTTATTTCTGGAGAGAGTAATTTTCTAAATTAGTAGTTCGAACTGTTTGGGTATGGACCTGGAAAGTATGACATTACTTTGCAGGCTATCTCTGCAGTAGACTGCAACTCCTCCCCCTTTGGCAGTTCTATCTTGACGGAAGATGTTATAGTTGGGTATGGAAATCTCTGAATTTTTGGTGGCCTTCCTGAGCCAGGATTCAGACACGGCAAGGACATCAGGGTTAGCAGAGTGTGCTAAAGCAGTGAGTAAAAACAAACTTAGGGAGGAGGCTTCTGATGTTGACATGCATAAAACCAAGGCTTTTTCGATCACAGAAGTCAACAAATGAGGGTGCCTGGGGACATGCAGGGCCAGAGGAGAGGAGGAGTAGTATGAGGGTGCAGCTAAAGGCTATCAAAACTGGTCGCCTAGAGCGTTGGGGACAGAGAATAAAAGGAGCCGATTTCTGGGCATGGTAGAATATATTCAGGGCATAATGCGCAGACACGGGTATGGTGGGGTGCGGGTACAGCGGAGGTAAGCCCAGGCACTGGGTGATGATGAGAGAGGTTGTATCTCTGGACATGCTGGTTGTAATGGGTGAGGTCACCGCATGTGTGGGAGGTGGGACAAAGGAGGTATCAGGGGTATGAAGAGTGGAACTAGGGGCTCCATTGTAAACTAAAACAGTGATAACTAACCTGAACAACAGTATACAAGGCATATTGACATTTGAGAGAGACATACAGCGAGGCATACAGTAATCACGGGTGTTGAATTGGGAGAGCTAGCTAAAACAGTAGCTAAAACAGTAGGTGAGACAACAACAGCTAATCAGCTAGCACAACAACAGCAGGTAAAATGGCGTTGACTAGGCAGGGAGGGTCGGATTAACTACACATAGAGCCTGAGTGCGGCTGGGGCCTACAGATAAAACATAAACAAGCAGAATGGAGTACCGTGATTAATGGACAGTCCAGCATGCATCAGCTATGTAGCAAAGGGATCAGTGTCCAGGGTGGATGGGGCAGGGAAGCTGGACTGGCGAGTGTTATCCAGGTTTTTTTTTAACTGTCTGGCTGTGCAAAAGGTAAAAGCCACTAGCAGTGGCTAACAATGACTAAATAGCTTGTAGCTAGTTAGCTGGTTAGCTTCTGGAGGTTCTTGAGTGTGTTCTAAAAATTAAAAATAATGGCGATTCCGTATCACATTGGGTGAGGCAAGTTACCGGAAGGTATAAACAAACTAAAAATCGAAAAGAGATAGAAAGTAAATATGGGTTCAGTGAGTGTTTGGGACGCGGCGATGCAGACGGTTAGCAGGCCTGTGCTAACAAGCAAACAGTTAGTTGGCCAGGGCTAAACAAGGTAGCAGTTAGCGGACCGAGGCTAAACAAGCTAGCAGTTAGCAGGCCGAATTAGCAAGCAAGGAGATAGCAAGGGCTAGAAAGTTAGCCTTTGGGGGACGTCGCGATGGGGTGAGTCTGTTTATTCCTCTTCATGCGGTGACATCAATAGACCGGTCGTGGGTCCGGATATTGTAGCCCAGGAATATGCTTCGGTGGTAGCACAGCTCTGGCCGGGCTAGCTTCAAGCTAAGTGGGTGGAAACGCTAGCCAGGAGTAATCATCCGGGGTTGCGGTTAGCTAGATAGCTAGTTGTGAAGAATCCAGCTGAAAATGTTCTGTTTGCGGTGGGAATCCGGTGGGAATCCGGGGATAAAAAATAATAGGTCCGTTATGCTCTGGTTAGAGTCGCGTTGTTCGAACTGGCGAGAGCTTTCCGAGCTAAAGGTTAGCTGATGACCGGTTAGCTGAAGACCGCTAGCAATGGTTTGCTGACTGATAACTGGTAGCTAGCTGGCTAGCTTCAGTTGAGGGGTTCCGGATCCAAAGTAGATATAAATACTTTAGAAAAAATAGCTACATTGGGTGAGGCGGGTTGCAGGAGAGTATTTAGAAGTTGAGGTTTAGCAAAATGTTTTAAAAGATATGCGAAGAAAAATATGTTTTACATTTTTTTTAAACGATATATACAAGGGACACGACACGACAAGACGTTCGACTGCTACGCCATCTTGGAGAACGAAGAAGTCTGAGCAAGGAACTGAAACGTTAGCTTTCTTACATAGCACATATTGCACTTTTACTTTTACTTTTACTTACACTTTGTTTTTTTATTTTTTTTATTCATTATTTAAACCAAATTGAACATGTTTAATTATTTACTTGAGGCTAAATAGATTTTATTGATGTATTATATTAAGTTCAAATAAGTGTTCATTCAGTATTGTTGTAATTGTCATTATTACAAAAAAAACACACAAAAAACGTCTGATTAATCGGTATCGGCTTTTTTGGCCCTCCAATAATCGGTATCGGTGTTGAAAATTCATAATCGGTGGACCTCTAGTATATAGCCTCGTTATTGTTATGTAAATATACTGTGCTACTTTTTGATTGAACACATTTTATTATTTACATTATTTTTTTTAAACTTTAGTTTATTTACTAAATATTTGATTAACTCTATTTCTTGACCTGCATTGTTGGTTAAGGGCTTGTAAGTAAGCATTTCACGGTAAGCTGTTGTATTCGACGTATATGACTAATTCAATTTGGTTTGATTTGATACAGACTCCATGCAGGCTGTCATGTGCCTTTTACTGAGGAATGGCTTCCGTCTGGCCGCGCTACCATAAAGGCCTGATTGGTGGAGTGCTGCAGAGATGGTTGTCCTTCTGGAAGGTTCTCCCATTTCCACAGATGAACTCTGGAGCTCTGTCAGAGTGACCATCGGGTTCTTGGTCACATGGTTTCCAGGTGGGGGTGGCGAGAGTTGTGTAGTTGGATGAAGAGATGTGGGGTTGGGGAATGGGGTGGGAGGTTGGGGGTAGAGGCTCAATTATTGTTTCATTTTTTTCCCCTTTAGATACTACATTTATTGTATTTTTGTCTCTGTGTTATGATCATGGTGATCAATGCTTTGTATTTGTGTACAAAAATATTTTCTTCTCATTTTTGAGTGGCAGATGGAACTATGAAGTTAGATGAATTTGCCTGTAATGAAATTATTTGTTCAAGAATAAAAACGCCCAAAATATGTCCTTTTAGAAACAGCAACTCTCTCAGTATAGTGATGCAGCTCTTTAGTTGTTGTACACATGGAATTGTGTCATTCCTGACTTTATCCGCAAGGTTATATTGCATTTTCAGTGAGTTTAGCAGTTTGCCCTATCCAGCTGTAATATTTCTCCATTCAGGAGAGCCTGTGCATGCCTACATGGAACATGTCACACAAAATGGAATATAACGCTGCAGATACATTTCATGTGTACAACATCTAAAGACATCTAGGGGTATTTTCATGTTCAAGTATTGCCGTGGCGCTATGCATGTAGAGTAGTGAAAGGTGGACATGGCATTGATAGGACAGCTCAGTCCTCTCTCTCTCTGCCAGACTGACAGTCACACACACTGAGGTCTTTGTGACTTGCTCTGGCGTGATGATACTGGAACACACTAGTGGAGCTGAGCTTAAGCACCATAACGTTGTGACCCTCCTGCCGGAAAGCTCCATGTTAACTTGGCAGGAGTGCACCCACAGAATGACCCTCTCTCTGTCTCTCACTCTAATACTCTCTCTCTCTCTCTCTCTCTCTCTCTCTCTCTCTCTCTCTCTCTCTCTCTCTCTCTCTCTCTCTCTCTCTCTCTCTCTCTCTCTCTCTCTCTCTCTCTCTCTCTCTCTCTCTCTCTCTCTCTCTCTCTCTCTCTCTCTCTCTCTCTCTCTCTCTCAATTCAATTCAATTCAATTCAAGGGCTTTATTGGCATGGGAAACATGTGTTACCATTGCCAAAGCAAGTGAGGTAGACAACATACAAAGTGAATATATAAAGTGAAAAACAACCAAAATGAACAGTAAACATTACACATACAGAAGTTTCAAAACAGTAAAGACATTACAAATGTCATATTATATATATATATATATATATATATATATATATATATATATATATATATATATATATATATATATATATATATATATATATACAATGTACAAATAGTTAAAGGACACAAGATAAAATAAATAAGCATAAATATGGGCTGTAATTACAATGGTGTTTGTTCTTCACTGGTTGCCCTTTTCTCGTGGCAACGGGTCACAAATCTTGCTGCTGTGATGGCACACTGTAGAATTTCACCCAGTAGATATGGGAGTTTTTCAAAATTGGATTTGTTTTCGAATTCTTTGTGGATCTGTGTGATCTGGGGGAAATATGTATCTCTAATATGGTCATACATTGGGCAGGAGGTTAGGAAGTGCAGCTCAGTTTCCACCTCATTTTGTGGGCAGTGAGCACATAGCCTGTCTTCTCTTGAGAGCCATGTCTGCCTATGGCGGCCTTTCTCAATAGCAAGGATATGCTCACTGAGTCTGTACATAGTCAAAGCTTTCCTTAATTTTGGGTCAGTCACAGTCACAGTCACAGCTGTGTACTCTCTGTGTAGGGCCAAATAGCATTCTAGTTTGCTCTGTTTTTTTGTTAATTCTTTCCAATGTGTTAAGTAATTATCTTTTTGTTATCTCATGATTTGGTTGGGTCTAATTGTGCTGTTGTCCTGGGGCTCTGTAGGGTGTGTTTGTGTTTGTGAACAGAGCCCCAGGACCAGCTTGCTTAGGGGACTCTTCTCCAGGTTCATCTCTCTGTAGGTGATGGCTTTGTTATGGAAGGTTTAAGAATCACTTCCTTTTAGGTAGTTGTAGAATTTAATGGCTCTTTTCTGGATTTTGATAATTAGTGGGTATTGGCCTAATTCTACTCTGCATACATTATTTGGTGTTTTACGTTGTACACGGAGGATATTTTTGCAGAATTCTGCGTGCAGAGTCTCAATTTGGTGTTTGTCCCATTTTGTGAAGTCTTGGTTTGTGAGCGGACCCCAGACCTCACAACCATAAAGGGCAATGGGCTCTATGACTGATTCAAGTATTTTTAGCCAAATCATAATTGGTATGTTGAAATTTATGTTTCTTTTGATGGCATAGAATGCCCTTCTTGCCTTGTCTCTCAGATCGTTCACAGCTTTGTGGAAGTTACCTGTGGCGCTGATGTTTAGGCCAAGGTATGTATAGTTTTTTGTGTGCTCTAGGCAACAGTGTCTAGATGGAATTTGTATTTGTGGTCCTGGTGACTGGACCTTTTTTGGAACACCATTATTTTGGTCTTACTGAGATTTACTGTCAGGGCCCAGGTCTGACAGAATCTGTGCATAAGATCTAGGTGCTGCTGTAGGCCCTCCTTGGTTGGTGACAGAAGCACCAGATCATCAGCAAACAGCAGACATTTGACTTCGGATTCTAGCAGGGGGAGGCCGGGTGCTGCAGACTTTTCTAGTGCCCGCGCCAATTAGTTGATATATATGTTGAAGAGGGTGGGGCTTAAGCTGCATCCCTGTCTAACCCCACGACCCTGTGTGAAGAAATGTGTGTTTTTTGCCAATTTTAACCGCACACTTGTTGTTTGTGTACATGGATTTTATAATGTCATATGTTTTACCCCCAACACCACTTTCCATCAGTTTGTATAGCAGACCCTCATGCCAGATTGAGTCGAAGGCTTTTTTGAAATCAACAAATCATGAGAAGACTTTGCCTTTGTTTTGGTTTGTTTGGTTGTCAATTAGGGTGTGCAGGGTGAATACATGGTCTGTTGTACGGTAATTTGGTAAAAAGCCAATTTGACATTTGCTCAGTACATTGTTTTCATTGAGGAAATGTACGAGTCTGCTGTTAATAATAATGCAGAGGATTTTCCCAAGGTTTCTCTCTCTCACTCTAATACTCTCTCTCTCTGTCTCTCTAATACTCTCTCTCTCTCTGTCTCTCTAATACTCTCTCTCTGTCTCTCACTCTAATACTCTCTCTGTCTCTCACTAATACTCTCTCTGTCACTCACTCTAATACTCTCTCTGTCTCTCACTCTAATACTCTCTCTGTCTCTCACTCTAATACTCTCTCTGTCTCTCTCTCTCTCTCTTTCTCTCTCTCACTCTCTCTCTCACTCTAATACTCTCTCTCTGTGTCTCTCTAATACTCTCTCTGTCTCTCACTCTAATACTCTCTCTGTCTCTCACTCTAATACTTTCTCTGTCTCTCTCTCTCTCTTTCTCTCTCTCACTCTCTCTATCTCACTCTAATACTCTCTCTCTCTGTCTCTCTAATACTCTCTCTGTCTCTCACTCTAATACTCTCTCTGTCTCTCACTCTAATACTCTCTCTGTCTCTCACTCTAATACTCTCAGTCTCTGTCTCTCTCTGTCTCTGTCTCTGTCTCTGTCTCTGTCTCTGTCTTTCTCTCTCTCTCTCTCTCTCTCTCTCTCTCTCTCTCTCTCTCTCTCTCTCTCTCTCTCTCTCTCTCTCTCTCTCTCTCTCTCTCTCTCTCTCTCTCTCTCTCTCTCTCTCTCACTCTCTCCCTCTCTCTCAGCTGGGCATATACAGCAAATGTTACCTAACAGGGGGTTAGAGAAGAAGATCAATTATGACATCTATAGGTTACATGTAGCTTCACTACGTTCCCTTACAGGAGGGGTTGGGGGGAGAACGAGAGACTATACAGAGATCCATACTGTATGGCGCCAGTACATGATTCCCTTATAACAGACTAATGTTAATTAAGTAACTGTCATGATTGGATTGGCATAATGTCTTTACTAATCCAATCAGATTGTGGCTCTTGTGGGTGTAGCCAATCAGTGAAAGCCAGTGGATCAGTCATCCTGTCACTAATCAGTGGAGGGGGAGAGTCGACACTGTCAATCAATGATTCACTCTGACTAAATGAAGGACAGAATACAAGCATTGGGTATTGTCCACATTGCACAGTTGTTTGGACAGCAGCTTGATTTGAACAGCAGCTTGTCCAAAATGAAAGGGATTGACATTGACAGTTTGCCAAGGCAGAAGCTACTCTTCCTGGGGTCTGACAAAATTAAGGCAGTTATACAATTTTAAAAACATTACAATACATTCATTACAGAATTCACAACACACTAAGTGTGTGCCCTCTGGCCCATACTCCACTACCACATACCTACAACGCAAAATGTGTTTGTGTGTGTAGAGTGCGTATGTTATCATGTGTGTGTTAGCATGTGTTCGTGTGTGCAGAGTGCGTATGTTATCATGTGTGTGTATGCATGTGTCTGTGCATATGCTTGTTTTACTTTACAGTCCCTACTGTTCCATGAGGTGTATTTTATCTGTTTTTTTTATCTGATTCTACTGCTGCATCAGTTACCTGATGTGGAATAGAGTTACATGTAGTCATGGCTCTACGTAGTAGTTGATCATACTGGCATTATTTTAGGCTTAGGGATTATGTTTTAGGTTTAGGGTTGGAATTAGGGTTAGGGGCTAAGTTTACGTGTTAAAGTTAGGGTTAGGTTAAGGGTTAGGGGTTAGGAAAAATAGAATGGGAATCAATTGTTTGTTCCCCACAAGGACAGTAAAACAAACATGTGTTTTATTTATTTTATTACACCTTTTTAACGTCCCATCCACAAGGGGGCACTCTACACAGGGCAATGTCCCAATCACTGCCCTGGGGCATTGGGATATTTTTTTTAAATAGACAAGAAGAAAGAGTCCCTCCCAACACCACTTCCAGCAGCATCTGGTCTCCCATCCAGGGATTAATCAGGACCAACCCTGCTTAGCTTCAGAGGCAAGTAAGCAGTGGGATTTTTTTTGTTATTTTTATTTAACCGGGTAAGTTGACTCAGAACACATTTTCATTTACAGCAACGACTTGGGGAATAGTTACAGGGGAGAAGAGGGGGAATGAATGAGCCCATCGGAAGCTGGAGATAATTAGGTGACTGTGATGGTTTGAGGGCCAGATTGGGAATTTAGCCAGGACACAGGGGTTAACACCCCTACTCTTACGATAAGTGCCATGGGATCTTTAATGGCCACAGAGAGTCAAGACACCTGTTTAATGTCCCATTCAAAAGACAGAACCTTACACAGGGCAAAAAGAAAGAGTGTCCCCTACTGGCCCTGCAAAAAAGAAAGAGTGTCCCCTACTGGCCCTGCAACACCACTTCCAGCAGCACAGGTCTCCCATCCACAGACCAACCAGGACCAACCCTGCTTAGCTTCAGAAGCAATCCATCAGTGGGATGCAGGGTGGTATGCTGCTGTGAGAACATGCATGTTTGTGCGTATGTGGGTGTGTTTACTGTGAAAAATTTTGTGGCAGGGTGAAACCAGTAGAGCCACTCCAACCAGTTACCCAGTCAGCTGTGGTCTGTGACCAGGAGGGAGGGAAAAGGGATAGTGGGGAGGTGAGAGGTCAAAGGTCAGGGGAAACCAGATCTGCTTCGTGCAAAACTACACAGGAGGCACACGTAACTGTAAAATGTGATGACCAGCTAAGAGTAGCACAAGGAAATTTGTAGAAAAACAAACCAACTTTATCAAGCCGTTATTAAAAGGTGCAATATGCAGAAATGGCTTCGCCATTTCCTGGTTGCTACAATTCTAATAGTTTGCCTAATTTTTGTGTATGTGACAACACAGGCAAGTATAGAGTAGAGCAGAGGTCACACACCTTTTCTGAGTAATTTAATAAAATAAATACAGTACAAACACACCTACTCTTTCCAGGATTTTTCTTTATTTTTACTCATTTCTACATCGTATAATAATAGTGAAGAAATCAAAACTATGAAATAACGCATATGGAATCATGTGGTAAAAAAGTGTTAAACAAATCAAATATATTTTATATTTGACATTCTTCAAAGTAGCCTTTGCCTTGATGACAACTTTGCACAGGTGTGTGTGTGTGTGTGTGTGTGTGTGTGTGTGTGTGTGTGTGTGTGTGTGTGTGTGTGTGTGTGTGTGTGTGTGCGTGCGTGCGTGCGTGCGTGCGTGCGTGTGTGTGTGTGCGTGAGTGTGAGGACATGAAAATAGGATTTGGAGCAAGCTTTCAAGCATTAAATATCCTTCTATATCAGCCAAACAACTTTCTTACTGTCCTTATTGTTCTTTCTTCTGTTCTGAACCTGTTAAGATGAAACCGACAAATAGACTTTAGAGACAGAGACAAAATAACAGAAGGCTGAAGAGGACCAGCTGTTTCTGGTCAGAGAAGAGGTGGGAGGACAGAGAAAAGGAGAGAAGGAGAGAGAGAGAGAGAGAGAGAGAGAGAGAGAGAGAGAGAGAGAGAGAGAGAGAGAGAGAGACATTTTACATTGGGTTAGGAAAAAATAAGGAAAAGGAAAATGTCCTCCTATGTGCTACCTATAACCCCACTATAGAATCCCCATTTAATAAAGACCGTCTTTCCATCCTAGAGGGGCAAATAACAACCATTTCCAGGCCCAGGGACATGTACTAGTCTGTTGTGACCTAAACGCCAGAACTGGACAAGGACCTGACATTCTCAGTCAGCACACAAGGGAACAAACATCTACCTGGAGGTGAGAGCATTCCCGCCCCAATATGCTCCCTTCGACACAACTACGACAAAACAAGCAACAAAGACGGGTCACAACTCCAGCAGCTCTGTCGCACACTGGGTCTGTACATAGTCATAGCCAATCCCTTTTAGACGACTTCCTGGACAAAACGTTCCACTTTAATAGGGAAGGTGTCAACCTGGCAGTAGAAAGTCTAAACACTATATTTGACCTCTCAGCTGCCCTATCAAGTCTAAATATTTCAACCATACAACCTAAGAACATGAACAACAATGACAAATGGTTTAAAGAAGAATGCAAAAACCTACAAAAGAAACCTATCCTATCCAACCAAAAACCTGAGCCTACACCTTCACTATGGTGAATCACTAAAACAGAATTAAAAAACATGGAGGAAAAAGAAGGAACAGCAGTCAGAAATCAGCTCAATGTAATTGAAGAACACATGGAATTGAACCACTCCTGGGAACATTTAAATACACTAAACAAACAACAACATGAAGAGCTAACTATTCAAAATGGGAATGTATGGATAAACCACTTCTCCAATATTTTTGGCCCAATAACAAAGTACAAACAGCCAAAACAGATACATGATCAAATAAAAATCTTAGAGTCAGCTTTTAAAGACTTTCAGAACCCACTGGATTTTCCAATTACATTGAGTGAACTACAGGACAAAATACAAACCTTTCAACACAAAAAGGCCTGTGGTGTTGATGAAATTATAAAATATACAGACAAAAATTTCCAATTGGCTATACTTAAACTCAGTTTTGGCATCTTTCCCAATACGTAGAGCCAAGGACTGATCACCCCAATCCACAAAAGTGGAGACAAATTCAACCCCAATAACTACCATGGGGGATACGCGTCAACAGTAACCTTGAGAAAGTCCTCTGCATGATCATTAACTGCAGACTCCTACATTTCCTCAGTGAAAACAATGTCCTGATCAAATGTCAAATTGTTTTTTTTTACCAAATTATAGTACGACAGACCACATATTCACCCTACACTCCCAAATTGACAAACAAACAAAACAAAAGAAAAAATTGGCACAAGGATCTGCTATATAAATTGATGGAAAGTGGTGTTGGGGAGAAAACATACAACATTTAAAAAAACTATGTACACAAAGTGTGTGGTTAAAATAGGCAAAACATGGACAGATTTCTTTCCTCAGGGTCAGGGGGTGAGACAGGGATGCTGATTGAGCCTCAACCTCTTTCAACATTTATATCAACAAATTGGTGAGGGATCTAAAATAGTCTGAAGTCAAATGTTTACAAATGATCTGGTGCTTCTGTCCCCAAACAAGGAGGGCCTACAACAGAACATATATCTTCTGCACAGATTCTGTCAGACCTGGGCCCTGACAGTAAATCTCAGTAAGACAAAAAATAATAGTGTTCCAAAAAAAGGTACAGTCGCCAGGACCACGAATACAAATTCCATCTAGACACTGTTGCCCTAGAGCCCATAAAAAACTATGCATACCTCAGCCTAAACATCAGCGCCACAGGTAACTCAAACAAAGCTGTGAACTGAGGCAAAGAGAGACAAGGCAAGAAGGGCCTTCTATGCCATCAAAATTAACATCAAATTCAACATACCAATTAAGATCTGGATAAAAATACTTGACTCCCTCATAGAGCCATTTGCCCTCTATGGTTGTGAGGTCTGGGGTCCCCTCACCAACCAAGAATTCACAAAATGGGACAAACACCAAATTGAGGCTGCATACAGAATTCTGCAAAAACATCCACCGTGTGCAACATAAAATACTAATAATGCATGCAGAGTAGAATTCGGACGATTCACACTAATTATCATAATCCAGAATAGCGTAATCAAATTCTACAACCATCAAAAAGGAAGCGATTCCTAAGATAATTATTGACACATTGGAAAGAATCAACAAAAAACTAAGCAAACTGGAATGTTATTTGGTCCTAAACAGAAAATACACAGTAGCAGAATACCTGACCACCGTGACTGACCCAAAATGTAGAAAAGCTTTGACTATGTACAGACAGTGAGCATGGCCTTGCTGTCGAGAGAGGCTGTCATAGGCAGACCTGGCTCACAAGAGAAGGCAGGCTACAGTAGCTTCAGAAAATATTCACGCCCCTTGATCTTTTCCACATTTTGTTGTGTTACAAAGTGGGATTAAAAGTGGGATTACCTTCAAACTCAGAGCCTCTTTACTGACATCATGGGAAAATCAAAAGAAACCAGCCGAGACCTCAGAAAATAAATTGTAGACCTCCACAATTCTGGTTCATCCTGAGGAGCAATTTCCAAATGGCAGAAGATACCACGTTCATCTGTACAAACAATAGTACGCAAGTATAAACACCATGGAACCATGCAGCCGTCATACCGCTCAGGAAGGAGACGCGTTCTGTCTCCTAGAGAATAACGTACTTTGGTGCGAAAAGTGCAAATCAATCCCAGAACAACAGCAAAGGACTTTGTGAAGATGCTGGAGGAAACAGGTACAAACGTTTCTATATCCACAGTAAAAAGAGTTCTATATCGGCATAACCTGAAAGGCCGCTCAGCAAGGGAGAAGCCACTGCTCCAAAAATGCCATAAAAAAGCCAGACTATCGTTTGCAACTGCACACCGGGAACAAAGATCATATTTCTTGGAGAAATGTCTTCTGGTCTGATGAAACAAAATATAACTATTTGCACATAATGACCATCGTTATGTTTGGAGGGAAAACGGGGAGGCTTGCAAGCTGAAGAACATCATCCCAACCGTGAAGCACGGGGGTGGCAGCATCATGTTGTGGGGGTGCATTGCTGCAGGAGGGACTGGTGCACTTCACAAAATAGATGGCATCATGAGGAAAGGAAAATTATGTTGAGCAACAACTCAAGACATCAGTCAGGAAGTTAAAGCTTGATCGCAAATGGGTCTTCCAATGGACAATGACCCCAAGCATACTTCCAAAGTTGTGGCAAAATGGCTTAAGGACAACAAAGTCAAGGTATTGGAGTGGCCATCACAAAGCCCTGACCTCAAGCCTATAGAAGATTTGTGGGTAGAACTGAAAAAGCGTGTGTGAGCAAGGAGCCCTACAAACCTGACTCAAGTTACACCAGCTCTGTCAGGAGGAATGGGCCAAAATTCACCCAACGTATTGCGGGAAGCTTGTGCAAGGCTACCCAAAACGTTTGATCCAAGTTAAATAATTTAAAGGCAATGCTACCGAATACTAATTGAGTGTATGTAAACTTCTGACCCACTGGGAATATGTAAGAAATAAAAGCTGAAATAAATCATTCTCTCTACTATTATTCTGACATTTCACACTCTTAAAATAATGTGGTGCTCCTAACTGACCTAAAACAGGGAATTTTTACTTGGATTAAATGTCAGGAATTGTGAAAACTGAGTTTAAATGTATTTCACTAAGGTGCATGTAAACTTCCAACTTCAACTGTAGGTAATTGTCCTGCTGAATGGTGAATATGTCTCCCAGTGTCTGTTGGAAAGTACACTGTATCACGTTTCCTTCTAGGATTGTGCCTGTGCTTAGCTCTATTTAGTTTATTTTTATCAAAAAGAAACTCCCTAGTTCTTGCCGATGACAATCATACCCATAACATGATGCAGCTACCACCATGCTTGAAAATATGAAGAGTGGTACTCGGAGATGTGTTCAGTTGGATTTGGCTCAAACATAACGCTTTGTATTCAGGAAGAAAAAAAAGTCAATTTATTTGGCAATTTATTTGCAGCATTAATGCAAACAGGATGCATGTTTTGGAATACTTTTATTCTGTACAGGCTTTCTTCTTTTCACTCTGTCATTTGTGTTAGTATTGTGGAGTAACTACAACGTTGTTGGTCCATCCTCATTTATCTCCTATCACAGCCATTAAACTTTGTAACTGTTTTAAAATCACCCTGGGCCTCATGGTGAAATCCATGACCGGTTTCCTTCCTCTCCGGCAACTGAGTTTGGAAAGGTGTCTGTCTCTCTGTAGTGACATTGTTATAACACTGTCTATATCCATAATATGACATGTCTCTATTCCTTTGGAACTTTTGTAAAGTGTAATGTTTACTGTTCATTTTTTTATTGTTTATTCTTATGTTTACTATCTATTTCACTTGCTTTGGTAATGTAACCATATGTTTTCCATGCCAATAAAGCACATTTGAATTGAATTGAATTGAGAGAGAGAGAGAGAGAGAGAGAGAGAGAGAGAGAGAGAGAGAGAGAGAGAGAGAGAGAGAGAGAGAGAGAGAGAGAGTTGTGTCTGCTAGCTGTGGTGGTGGGGATCAGAAGGTCTTGTGTAAGTGCATTGAAGGCTATAAAACATATGCTGGGGTTAGAGTTGCAAAATACTAGCTTCCTCTCTCTCTGTGTGTGTAGGCCGAGCACTGTACACTGCTCTATTCTATTCTAGTCTGTGTGTGCCTCGCTCTATTCTTCTTCACCCACTTTCTCTCCGTCCATCTCCAACTCTCTCTCTACCTCTTTCTCCAACTCCCTCTCTCTCTAACTCTCCCACTCTCAATTCAAATCAATTAGCTTTATTTTCATGGGAAACATGTTTACATTGCCAAAGCAAGTGAAATAAATTATAAACAAAAGTGAAACAAACAATCAGAAGTGAACAGTAAACATTACACTCACAAAAGTTTCAAAATAATAGAGACACTTCAAATTTTATATTACTGGCTATGTACATTGTTGTAACAATGTGCAAATAGTCAAAGTAGAAAAGGGAAAATAAATAAACATATATATGGGTTGTATTTACAATGGTGATTGTTCTTCACTGGTTGCCCTTTTCTTGCGGCAACAGGTCACAAATCTTGCTGCTGTGATGGCACACCTTGGTATTTCTCCCAGTAGATATGGGAGTTTATCAAAATTGGGTTTGTTTTAAAATTCTTTGTGGGTCTGTGTAATCTGAGGGAGATATGTGTCTCTAATATGGTCATACATTTGACAGGAGGTTAGGAAGTGTGCACATAGCCTGTCTTCTCTTAAGAGCCACGTCTGCCTACAGTGGTATTCAGGTATTCTGCCACTGTATAATCTCGGTTTAGAGCCAAATAGCATTCCAGTTTGCTTTATTCTTTGGCTAGTTTTTTACAATGTGTAAAGTAATTATTTTTTTGTTTTCTCATGATTTTATTGGGTCTAATTGTGTTGCTGTCCAGGGACTCTGTGGGGTGTGTTTGTGTTTGTGAGCAGAGCGTCAGGACCAGCATGCTTAGGGGACTCTTCTCCAGGTTCATCTCTCTGTAGGTGATGGCTTTGTTATGGAAGGTTTGGGAATCGCTTCCTTTTAGGTGGTTGTAGAATTTAACAGCTCTTTTCTGGATTTTGATAATTACCGGTTATCATCCGAATTCTGCTCTGCATGCATTATTTGGTGTTTTACGTTGGCTTTCTATCCATCTGTCTCTCAAGGTTGGGTAGTTTTTTTCCTGCTAAGGTCACAAGGTCAGGGAAGAGCCAAGGACCTAATCATGGCTAATAATAGGGCTGGGCGGTAAACCGTTAAAAAAAACTATATCCCGGAATACATTCACGGACCGGTTTGGATTTCAGAAATGACTCGAAAAATTATGGCAATCATCGGTTTTGATCACCAGTAAGAAACTGCTAACAACCGAAAACTGCTAGCTAACTTTCTAGCACAACAAGCCAACAACTTCGGGAGGGCAAGCTTGCCAAATAGACTCCCGTAAATCAGAGAACTACCCTAGTGGTGAAAGTAAGAACTGCAATTGAAGCCGAAAATATACAGTCGAAGAGGAAAATTATTATTCTCACAAAGGATATTATTTTTTTTACGTAAAAGAGGCAAATGATACCAAATTAGTGAAGAAAATAATGAATTCATGAAAATGCTGGAATCGACTAAATAATTATGCAAATGGAGATCATTGGTTGAGTACCAGAGTTTGAGGCTACAAAAGAGGATTTTGATTCCTATGCGATGTTCTATAAAATAGGAATACCTCACTGTCCGTTTTGTCCTTTTTAGTTGACGTTTGGTTGAACAGCAGTCAGAATGGAGATAGGCCAATTAAAACCCACTTACAATTAAAGCATATCCCGATAAAGCATATTTAGAACTATGACTATTCAAAAACATCAAATACCATAAATATGTTTTTTAAATACTGTGATATGATATTTATGCCATATCGCCAAGCCCTAGCCAATAATCATGAAGAAATGCTGATATTTATGCCATATCGCCAAGCCCTAGCCAATAATCATGAAGAAATGCTGATATTTATGCCATATCGCCAAGCCCTAGCCAATAATCATGAAGAAATGCTGATATTTATGCCATATCGCCAAGCCCTAGCCAATAATCATGAAGAAATGCTGATATTTATGCCATATCGCCAAGCCCTAGCCAATAATCATGAAGAAATGCTGATATTTATGCCATATCGCCAAGCCCTAGCCAATAATCATGAAGAAATGCTGATATTTATGCCATATCGCCAAGCCCTAGCCAATAAGTATGAAGAAGTGCTGATATGTATGCCATTTCGCCAAGCCCTAGCCAATAATCATGAAGAAATGCTGATATTTATGCCATATCGCCAAGCCCTAGCCAATAAGCATGAAGAAATGCTGATATTTATGCCATATCGCCAAGCCCTAGCCAATAATCATGAAGAAATGCTGAGCTCTTTACTTTCTGGTTGCAACAGAGGATCATCCCGCTGTATGCATGCACAACGCATTCCTCCCTCCCTCCCACTGTATGCATGCACAACGCATTCCTCCCTCCCTCCCACTGTATGCATGCACAATGCATTCCTCCCTCCCTCCCACTGTATGCATGCACAACGCATTCCCTCCCTCCCACTGTATGCATGCACAACGCATTCCTCCCTCCCTCCCACTGTATGCATGCACAACGCATTCCCTCCCTCCCACTGTATGCATGCACAACGCATTCCTCCCTCCCTCCCACTGTATGCATGCACAACGCATTCCCTCCCTCCCTCCCTCCCACTGTATGCATGCACAACGCATTCCCTCCCTCCCTCCCACTGTATGCATGCACAACGCATTCCTCCCTCCCACTGTATGCATGCACAACGCATTCCCTCCCTCCCTCCCACTGTATGCATGCACAACGCATTCCTCCCTCCCTCCCACTGTACGCATGCACAACGCATTCCCTCCCTCCCTCCCACTGTATGCATGCACAACGCATTCCTCCCTCCCTCCCACTGTATGCATGCACAATGCATTCCTCCCTCCCTCCCACTGTATGCATGCACAACGCATTCCCTCCCTCCCACTGTATGCATGCACAACGCATTCCCTCCCTCCCTCCCACTGTATGCATGCACAACGCATTCCTCCCTCCCTCCCACTGTATGCATGCACAATGCATTCCTCCCTCCCTCCCACTGTATGCATGCACAACGCATTCCCTCCCTCCCACTGTATGCATGCACAACGCATTCCCTCCCTCCCTCCCACTGTATGCATGCACAACGCATTCCTCCCTCCCACTGTATGCATGCACAACGCATTCCCTCCCTCCCTCCCACTGTATGCATGCACAACATTCCTCCCTCCCTCCCACTGTACGCATGCACAACGCATTCCCTCCCTCCCTCCCACTGTATGCATGCACAACGCATTCCTCCCTCCCTCCCACTGTATGCATGCACAATGCATTCCTCCCTCCCTCCCACTGTATGCATGCACAACGCATTCCTCCCTCCCTCCCACTGTACGCATGCACAACGCATTCCCTCCCTCCCACTGTATGCATGCACAACGCATTCCTCCCTCCCTCCCACTGTATGCATGCACAATGCATTCCTCCCTCCCTCCCACTGTATGCATGCACAACGCATTCCCTCCCTCCCACTGTATGCATGCACAACGCATTCCTCCCTCCCTCCCACTCACATTATGAAACTGATTACACTTCTCTTCTCCAGCTCAAACCAACAGATAATTAATGTGTCATCCAAGCATAACACACACACACACACACACACACACACACACACACACACACACACACACACACACACACACACACACACACACACACACACACACACACACACACACACACACACACACACACACACACACACACACACACACATCCTTTCACCATGTTTATTTGGGCTTTGGGCTTTTGATGAAATCAAAGACTGATTCAGGGTCAACCACAGTGATGCAATCTAATAGCAGAGAAAGAAAAGCTGTAACCACCAATGACACACCAACACATCCACAAGTTACCACACGTGTTTTCACTGGACTGTCTGAAGCAGCCCTGGGCTGATGAGTCAGACAGGCCTGGGGAGATGTAGCCTGCCTCTGTCATGGTGCAAGCTCTGGTCAGCAATGGTCCAGTTTACACATAACCCACCCTCTGTGGGGTCGTGAGAAACTGGATGCATCTGGTTTTCAGGAGAAATGGAAAGAGAGCCTGTGACGCGACTTCCACTTGTGGATGTTAACAAGGTGACACTCCATCCTAACTCCTCCTCCACATTTACTGGATTGGATCAACAGTACAGAAGAAAACCTCCCCCGACAGTTTTTTTCTTCTAGTCAGGTCCAGAAAGAAATGCCGTTCCGGCTACGTTAGGTTACACAAAGCCCAGATACTGGAGCTGAAATGCTAGACATGCGAAATACAGAATGCTAGCAAGCTGGGCTACACCACCCCCTCTCCCCTGTTGCCATTCATCTAGAATGACCTTGGACCTATTGGTGTATGAGTAGGAGAGTTAACCCTTTACGAACACACACCTTACAGCAAATATTCATAGGGCTAGGGGCAGAGGGTTAGAGTAGAGAGAGGGTTGGGGGAGAGAGAGAGGGTTGGAGGGGAGAAAGAGGGTTGGGGGAGAGAGAGAGAGGGTTGGAGGAGAGAGAGGGTTGGGAGAGAATGTTGGAGGAGAGTTAGAGGGTTGTAGGAGAGAGGGGGTTGGTGGAGAGAGAGGTTTGGGGAGAGGGAGGGTTGGGGAGAGAAGGTTGGAAGAGATAGAGAGGGTTGGAGGAGAGAGAGAGAGGGTTGGAGGAGAGAGAGGGTTGGGGAGAGAGTGTTGGAGGAGAGTTAGAGGGTTGGAGGAGAGAGAGGGTTGGAGGAGAGAGAGGGTTGGGGAGAGAGGGTTGAGATAGGGGGGGTTGGGGAGAGAGGGTTGGAAGAGATAGAGAGGGTTGGGGGAGAGAGAGAGAGGGTTGGGGAGAGAGAGACGGTTGGGGAGAGAGAGGGCTGGGGGAGAGAGACGGTTGGGGAGAGAGAGGGCTGGGGAGAGAAAAGGTTGGAGGAGAGACAGGGTTGGGAGACAGGGTTTGAGGGTTCACAACCTTCCAGTCTCAATGAGATCCAGACTGAGACAGAGGGCAAGCTCGGGGGGCTGTTCCTCTGACCTTCACCCATACACGGCACACTTCACTGCAAAAGTGTGTGTGTGTGTGTGTGTGTGTGTGTGTGTGTGTGTGTGTGTGTGTGTGTGTGTGTGTGTGTGTGTGTGTGTGTGTGTGTGTGTGTGTGTGTGTGTGTGTGTGTGTGTGTGTGTGTGTGTGTCTCAACTGTGTAAAGTGCTGTTACAGTTTATTTAAACCAGCACCAGGGTGAAACCAGTCGAGCCACCAGTCAGCTGTGGTCTGTGACCTAGAGGGTGGGGTTAGGTCAGGGGAAACTGACTCTGCTTTGTGCAAAACTACACAGGAGAAACAGATCACTGTAAAATGAGACGACCAGCTACGAGTCACACTGGGAAACCAGTGGAAACACAAACCAACTTCGTCAAGCAGTTATCAAGTGAAAACTCCAACCAACGCTGTTCAGAAATAGTTGATATTGGAGTGTCACATCACAAACAGCTCTTTGGTGTGCAGTGTTAAAAGTATTAGTCGGACAGCTCTTTGGTGTGCAGTGTTAAAAGTGTTAGTCGGACGGCTCTTTGGTGTGCAGTGTTAAAAGTATTAGTCGGACAGCTCTTTGGTGTGCAGTGTTAAAAGTGTTAGTCGGACAGCTCTTTGGTGTGCAGTGTTAAAAGTATTAGTCGAACAGCTCTTTGGTGTGCAGTGTTAAAAGTATTAGTCGGACAGCTCTTTGGTGTGCAGTGTTAAAAGTGTTAGTCGGACAGCTCTTTGGTGTGCAGTGTTAAAAGTGTTAGTCGGACGGCTCTTTGGTGTGCAGTGTTAAAAGTGTTAGTCGAACAGCTCTTTGGTGTGCAGGGTTAAAAGTGTTAGTCGAACAGCTCTTTGGTGTGCAGTGTTAAAAGTGTTAGTCGGACAGCTCTTTGGTGTGCAGGGTTATAAGTGTTAGTCGAACAGCTCTTTGGTGTGCAGTGTTAATAGTGTTAGTCGTACAGCTCTTTGGTGTGCAGTGTTAAAAGTGTTAGTCGGACGGCTCTTTGGTGTGCGTGTTAAAAGTGTTAGTCGGACAGCTCTTTGGTGTGCAGGGTTAAAAGTGTTAGTCGAACAGCTCTTTGGTGTGCAAGTTAAAAGTGTTAGTCGGACAGCTCTTTGGTGTGCAGGGTTAAAAGTGTTAGTCGAACAGCTCTTTGGTGTGCAGTGTTAATAGTGTTAGTCGGACAGCTCTTTGGTGTGCGGTGTTAAAAGTGTTAGTCGGACAGCTCTTTGGTGTGCAGGGTTAAAAGTGTTAGTCGAACAGCTCTTTGGTGTGCAGTGTTAATAGTGTTAGTCGGACAGCTCTTTGGTGTGCGGTGTTAAAAGTGTTAGTCGGACAGCTCTTTGGTGTGCGGTGTTAAAAGTGTTAGTCGGACAGCTCTTTGGTGTGCGGTGTTAAAAGTGTTAGTCGGACAGCTCTTTGGTGTGCAGTGTTAAAAGTGTTAGTCGGACAGCTCTTTGGTGTGCAGTGTTAAAAGTATTAGTCGAACAGCTCTTTGGTGTGCAGTGTTAAAAGTATTAGTCGAACAGCTCTTTGGTGTGCAGTGTTAAAAGGATTAGTCGAACAGCTCTTTGGTGTGCAGTGTTAAAAGTATTAGTCGGACAGCTCTTTGGTGTGCAGTGTTAAAAGTGTTAGTCGGACGGCTCTTTGGTGTGCAGTGTTAAAAGTATTAGTCGAACAGCTCTTTGGTGTGCAGTGTTAAAAGTGTTAGTCGGACAGCTCTTTGGTGTGCAGTGTTAAAAGTGTTAGTCGAACAGCTCTTTGGTGTGCAGTGTTAAAAGTATTAGTCGGACAGCTCTTTGGTGTGCAGTGTTAAAAGTATTAGTCGAACAGCTCTTTGGTGTGCAGTGTTAAAAGGATTAGTCGAACAGCTCTTTGGTGTGCAGTGTTAAAAGTATTAGTCGGACAGCTCTTTGGTGTGCAGTGTTAAAAGTGTTAGTCGGACGGCTCTTTGGTGTGCAGTGTTAAAAGTATTAGTCGAACAGCTCTTTGGTGTGCAGTGTTAAAAGTGTTAGTCGGACAGCTCTTTGGTGTGCAGTGTTAAAAGTGTTAGTCGAACAGCTCTTTGGTGTGCAGTGTTAAAAGTATTAGTCGGACAGCTCTTTGGTGTGCAGTGTTAAAAGTATTAGTCGAACAGCTCTTTGGTGTGCAGTGTTAAAAGTGTTAGTCGGACAGCTCTTTGGTGTGCAGGGTTAAAAGTGTTAGTCGGACAGCTCTTTGGTGTGCAGTGTTAAAAGTGTTAGTCGGACGGCTCTTTGGTGTGCAGTGTTAAAAGTGTTAGTCGAACAGCTCTTTGGTGTGCAGGGTTAAAAGTGTTAGTCGAACAGCTCTTTGGTGTGCAGTGTTAAAAGTGTTAGTCGGACAGCTCTTTGGTGTGCAGGGTTATAAGTGTTAGTCGAACAGCTCTTTGGTGTGCAGTGTTAATAGTGTTAGTCGTACAGCTCTTTGGTGTGCAGTGTTAAAAGTGTTAGTCGGACGGCTCTTTGGTGTGCGTGTTAAAAGTGTTAGTCGGACAGCTCTTTGGTGTGCAGGGTTAAAAGTGTTAGTCGAACAGCTCTTTGGTGTGCAGTGTTAAAAGTGTTAGTCGGACAGCTCTTTGGTGTGCAGGGTTAAAAGTGTTAGTCGAACAGCTCTTTGGTGTGCAGTGTTAATAGTGTTAGTCGGACAGCTCTTTGGTGTGCGGTGTTAAAAGTGTTAGTCGGACAGCTCTTTGGTGTGCGGTGTTAAAAGTGTTAGTCAGACAGCTCTTTGGTGTGCAGTGTTAAAAGTGTTAGTCGGACGGCTCTTTGGTGTGCGTGTTAAAAGTGTTAGTCAGACAGCTCTCTTGACTCCCTGACCTCTTGTCTTTTGCAGCCTGACGTCTGGGGACTGCCATGACTTACCATGGTGAATAATGCAATGCACTAAGGGGGAGACACCGATTGGTGTGTGTGTAAGTAATACAGTGAGAGAGAGGGAGAGAGAGAGAGAGAGAGAGAGAGAGAGAGAGAGAGAGAGAGAGAGAGAGAGAGAGAGAGAGAGAGAGAGAGAGAGAGAGAGAGAGAGAGAGAGAGAAATGTCCTGTCCTCCATGGTGATTTAAGTGGCCAATGCCAGAGGGGGGATGGTGAGTTTGTCTGAACGCCTCATCTTCCATGGATTTGATCTGGCTTTAGTGTGACATCCTCGTGGTTGGAGGAGAGGAGGGCAAGGGGCACAGAGATAGAAAGAGATGGAGGAGAGGACAGCAAGGGGCAGAGATGGAAAGAGATGGAGGAGAGGACAGAAAGGGGCACAGAGATGGAAAGAGATGGAGGAGAGGACAGAAAGGGGCACAGATATGGAAAGAGATGGAGGAGAGGACAGCAGGGGGCACAGAGATAAAAAGAGATGGAGGAGAGGACAGAAAGGGGCCACATAGATAGAAAGAGATGGAGGAGAGGACAGCAAGGGGCACAGAGATAAAAAGAGATGGAGGAGAGGACAGCAAGGGGCACAGAGATAAAAAGAGATGGAGGAGAGGACAGAAAGGGGCCACATAGATAGAAAGAGATGGAGGAGAGGACAGCAAGGGGCACAGAGATAAAAAGAGATGGAGGAGAGGACAGAAAGGGGCCACATAGATAGAAAGAGATGGAGGAGAGGACAGCAAGGGGCACAGAGATAAAAAGAGATGGAGGAGAGGACAGAAAGGGGCCACATAGATAGAAAGAGATGGAGGAGAGGACAGCAAGGGGTACAAAGATGGAAAGAGATTGAGGAGAGGACAGAAAGGGGCACAGAGATAGAAAGAGAGTATTCACATCAATTCACTGTTGTGTATTATTTACACTGATGGAAATGGTCTCTACAGTATGCATGTAAGATGCTACTAGGGCATTTTAAATTATTTGAATGTTTGAGTACTCACATTAAATTATTATCAAGTACTCGCAAAATAAATTTAAATTGAGAACATCAGATGCATGTACATTTATGTTAATTAGCCTAACGCCAGCCATGACATTTTTTCAACTATTAACCAAGGTTTCCAATATCATACTTGAGTCAACAATGAAAAGAAGTGCAATTTGAAATGTATTTATTGAACATGATATATTAGGGGCGTAATGGTACATGTATTCGTACCGAACTGTTTGGTGAGGGGACCTCGGTACGGTCTGCACTGTGAACCCAAATGAATACACAAACAAATATTTTCCAATATGTGAACACCACGCCTATAGGTAATTCCTACACTGCCATGTATGCCATTGTCTCTTGGGTACATCTGAGCTGAAAAAAACATTGTGGGCTAATCCATTAAACTAACTAGAGCCGATGCACGCGTTGTAATCAAAATTCAAATCATAACTGGAGCATTTCAAATGATCCTTTTGTGAGGCGCAGCCGGGAACTAGTTCTGTACGATGGAGAGTGATGGGGTGGATAAACCAGGAGGATCCTGCATCACCGTTTCAATCTCCAGTTTGGGAACATTTTCTATTAACAGTAGTTTACAACGGCAATAGAAAGAGAGTTGTAGACAAAACTTTAACAGTATGTCGCCACTGATCAACGAGAATAGCCTGTGCAAGTGCCAACACCTCAAACATGTTGACATATTTACACCGACTTCATCCCAGCATTCCACCAACACCTCAAACATGTTGACATATTTACACCGACTTCATCCCAGCATTCCACCAACACCTCAAACATGTTGACATATTTACACCGACTTCATCCCAGCATTCCACCAACACCTCAAACATGTTGACATATTTACACCGACTTCATCCCAGCATTCCACCAACACCTCAAACATGTTGACATATTTACACCGACTTCATCCCAGCATTCTACCAACACCTCAAACATGTTGACATATTTACACCGACTTCATCCCAGCATTCCACCAACACCTCAAACATGTTGACATATTTACACCGACTTCATCCCAGCATTCCACCAACACCTCAAACATGTTGACATATTTACACCGACTTCATCCCAGCATTCCACCAACACCTCAAACATGTTGACATATTTACACCGACTTCATCCCAGCATTCCACCAACACTTCAAACATGTTGACATATTTACACCGACTTCATCCCAGCATTCCACCAACACCTCAAACATGTTGACATATTTACACCGACTTCATCCCAGCATTCCACCAACACCTCAAACATGTTGACATATTTACACCGACTTCATCCCAGCATTCCACCAACACCTCAAACATGTTGACATATTTACACCGACTTCATCCCAGCATTCCACCAACACCTCAAACATGTTGACATATTTACACCGACTTCATCCCAGCATTCCACCAACACCTCAAACATGTTGACATATTTACACCGACTTCATCCCAGCATTCCACCAACACCTCAAACATGTTGACATATTTACACCGACTTCATCCCAGCATTCCACCAACACCTCAAACATGTTGACATATTTACACCGACTTCATCCCAGCATTCCACCAACACCTCAAACATGTTGACATATTTACACCGACTTCTTCCCAGCATTCCACCAACACCTCAAACATGTTGACATATTGACACCGACTTCATCCCAGCATTCCACCAACACCTCAAACATGTTGACATATTTACACCGACTTCATCCCAGCATTCCACCAACACCTCAAACATGTTGACATATTTACACAGACTTCACCCCAGCATTCCACCAACACCTCAAACATGTTGACATATTTACACAGACTTCACCCCAGCATTCCACCAACACCTCAAACATGTTGACATATTTACACAGACTTCACCCCAGCATTCCACCGGTGCAAGACGGAAATATAAAAGAAACAAGAACACAACTTTGTCTCCCCTTTGCATTCAAGCAGCCCTGATTCTGATAGAGATAAAAATGACAGTACAGTATGCAGTACAGTATGCATTTCATGAGTGGCGCATGTAGCTTGTTGACGGCCAATCAAAAATCATCAAAGTAGCACTACAGTCATAGAACCTCAGTGTGTGGCAAAGAACGTTAGGAGGTTATATAATCAATGGAAGAACGTTAGGTTATATAATCAATGGAAGATGATGCAATTAAAGGTGCAATATGCAGAAATCTCTACGCCATTTCCTGGTTTCTAAAATTCGAATTAAAGGTGCAATATGCAGAAATCTTTACGCCATTTCCTGGTTTCTAAAATTCAAATAGTTTGCCTAATATCCGTTTATGTGACAAAACAAGCAGTACGTACCAAACTGTGGGTTTGGTGAACCGTTACATCCCTGGCATATATGTGCAAAATATCATGACTGTAGCTCAAATGGGACAGGAGATACACTACATGACCCAAAGTATTGGACACCTAATTCCAAAATGATGGGCATTAATATGGAGTTGGTCCACCCTTTACTGCTATAACAGCCTCAACTCTTCTGGGAAGGCTTTCCACTTGATGTTGAAACATTGCTGTGGGGACTTGCTTCCATTCAGCCACAAGCGAATTCTAATTTACCCCAAAGGTATTTGATGGGGTTCAGGTCAGGGATCTGTGCAGGCCAGTCAAGTTATTGGACCACAGAGGATCATTAGCTTCTTCAAAAAGGGAATTGTTTTAAATCGCTTAGCCTACAGTCAGAAGGGTCCGCAATTTTGGAAGCGGACGCGGCAAATACCACATAGATGATTGTTAAGTTGCTACTGTCAGTGAAAACCTGAGATACCCAGCCAGTCATTTCGTGATATTAGAAAATACAATCGCAGAAAAACTGTTCGGAAAGCAAATGGCTATTGATGTAAAGAGATGACAATGAAAAGACTCCAATCTATCTTTTACATATCAACATTTTATTGGCACCAGCGGGGAACATCTGCCATATCTCCAGTAAGCTTGCATATTCACTGTCTTTCTCATTGAGTCAGTGCCACTTTTGTTTGTTTTGGGACAATCATTTCCTACTCATATGGTATTGTGTCTCCCCTTTTCATAGGCCAATTATATGGATTAGACAATGTTGTTTTTATTGACCTGTTAGTCAGTGTCAGCGGAGGAGGCTACCTTGTAATTTCTGAAGTATTCAAAAAAATGTCCGTACCGGTAAGAAAATAAATCTATTTTCACCCCTGCCTACAACAAAATCACCAACTCAGTCCTGAAGTTGGATTTGGCTTGTTGCATTGAAAGGGACTGTTATTTTACTGATTTAATGCCAATTTCCACAATATGGAGAAATGGTTCTCTGTTTAAAGCCAGGAAAGATAGTGTACATTTTAGTGAAGTTCAATCTTGTCCATCTCTGCGTGGGCTGCAATTCTTCTGCGCGTTACTGTTCCAGGAACTGCATGCACACAGCTTAGAGAGAGATCATTGGTGAGGAGGCTATAAAACATATGCTGGGGTTAGAGTTGCAGTCTCTCTCTCTCAGGGCTGGATCGTTTTTCCTGGTCAGGTCACAAGGTCAGGGAAGCGCCAAGGCTCTAATCATGGCTAATAATATGGCTGGGTGGTAAATTGTAAAAAAAAGATTCTAGCAAAAGTCAACAACTTCGGTAGGGCAAGCCAAATAGATCTGACTATCCACTAGTTGCGAAAGTACAAACTGTGTGCGTAACCTGTGCTTCATCCAGCCTCCATAACCACCATGCTGTTGATTACCTCTGCCGATTATAGATGAAGACTGTCATGAAAAGAAATAACCGTCATAACCGTTGTTTTATCATTTGTATCTTTTTGTAGAATGAACAACTGACTTGGGACGACCGAGCATTCGTGTGGTTGAGTTCATTTACCCGGTAATATGGACTCTTTACAACATGATGAAACTTTGTTACTTCTTGCTGTAAAAAAACAAGCTGTTGTAACAAAAGAGTCCTTGGTTGCCTAGGCAATGCCCCCCTTCCAGCAGCAGCAGCACATGCAGTCAGGGGTGGAGGAGAGGAGAAAACGTGCGTATTTTGGCAGACCAATAACCGGCATCCAAAATTCCATGACCGTCATGGTCCTAGTGGCAATCTGTCACAGCATTGACATAGATAAACTAGGGGCACTATTTCCATTCACTTCAACAACTGCATCAGAGTCAATACCTGCAGGAGCAGAGATAAGAAAACATTTTCACAACGAACCAGCCAAAAAGCTGGCCCAACCATTCCACTGGACCTCTTTTTGTTCATTCACACGTTCTTTAGATATTTATCAGCTGTATCTGTGTGTGTGTGTTTGTGTGCACCTCCTGTGTCCTTCCTCTCCTCTGTGCAGAGAGGCTTGTTTTAGCTTGTTTGCAGGACACAGTAACCCAGCGATACAACCATGAACTGAACTGAACACTTTACACAACTGTGTTCGACACACGGCCCTAGCAGAAAACCCCAACTGTGACAGCTGGTAGGGGAGGTGGCAGAGGAGAAACCAGGCCAATTCCCCACTACACTATGAAAACACACACATAGAGAGATAGAGCTTCCATCCCCCATATAGACAGCTTCTCCAAACTATCAATGGTTCTAAAACATTTTGAATAAAAACGCTCTGCCTGCAGCCGTTCCCAGACCTCATCTGTTGTGTAGCAGTGTTATCTAGCAGAGCGCTGACGGGTCATGTCCCTGGACAGACACAGCTCTCTCTCTCTCTCTCTCTGACTGCTGCCTGTGTGTGTGTGTGTGTGTGTGTGTGTGTGTGTGTGTGTGTGTGTGTGTGTGTGTGTGTGTGTGTGTGTGTGTGTGTGTGTGTGTGTGTGTGTGTGTGTGTGTGTGTGTGTGTGTGTGTGTGTGTGTGTGTGTGTGTGTGTGTGTGTGTGTGTGTGTGTGTGTGTGCGTGTGTGTGTCAGCAACAGGGAAAACAGCCTTGAGCCCCTCTCGCTCTGCTAGTGCAAACTGCAGAGAGAAAAACATGTCAACATACACACACTGGTCTGTCTAGCCACTCAGACTGCACTGGTCTGTCTAGCCACTCAGACTGCACTGGTCTGTCTAGCCACTCAGACTGCACTGGTCTGTCTAGCCACTCAGACTGCACTGGTCTGTCTAGCCACTCAGACTGCACTGGTCTGTCTAGCCACTCAGACTGCACTGGTCTGTCTAGCCACTCAGACTGCACTGGTCTGTCTAGCCACTCAGACTGCACTGGTCTGTCTAGCCACTCAGACTGCACTGGTCTGTCTAGCCACTCAGACTGCACTGGTCTGTCTAGCCACTCAGACTGCACTGGTCTGTCTAGCCACTCAGACTGCACTGGTCTGTCTAGCCACTCAGACTGCACTGGTCTGTCTAGCCACTCAGAGTGCACTGGTCTGTCTAGCCACTCAGAGTGCACTGGTCTGTCTAGCCACTCAGACTGCACTGGTCTGTCTAGCCACTCAGAGTGCACTGGTCTGTCTAGACACTCAGAGTGCACTGGTCTGTCTAGCCATTCAGAGTGCACTGGTCTGTCTAGCCACTCAGAGTGCACTGGTCTGTCTAGCCACTCAGAGTGCACTGGTCTGTCTAGCCACTCAGAGTGCACTGGTCTGTTTAGCCACTCAGAGTGCACTGGTCTATTTAGCCACTCAGAGTGCTAGAGTGGGAGTCTGGGCTGCATCATGTTATCTCCCCACTCCTGCTCCACTTAGCCTGCACTGGGAGTCTGGGCTGCATCATGTTATCTCCCCACTCCTGCTCCACTTAGCCTGCACTGGGAGTCTGGGCTGCATCATGTTATCTCCCCACTCCTGCTCCACTTAGCCTGCACTGGGAGTCTGGGCTGCATCATGTTATCTCCCCACTCCTGCTCCACTTAGCCTGCACTGGGAGTCTGGGCTGCATCATGTTATCTCCTCACTTCTGCTCCACTTAGCCTGCACTGGGAGTCTGGGCTGCATCATGTTATCTCCTCACTCCTGCTCCACTTAGCCTGCACCGGGAGTCTGAGCTACATTAGCTTCCCAGTCCCCACTCCTGCTCCACTTAGCCTGCACTGGGAGTCTGGGCTGCATCATGTTATCTCCTCACTCCTGTTCCACTTAGCCTGCACTGGGATTCTGAGCTACATTAGCTTCCCAGTCCCCACTCCTGCTCCACTTAGCCTGCACTGGGAGTCTGGGCTGCATCATGTTATCTCCTCACTCACGCGGCACAGAAGTTAACACACCTGAATAATACGACCCAGCATGTAGAAATGTTGAAACTGTTAATTACTGTTCACAAAACAATGTCCATACAGGCTAGACACTTTTACAATGCAAGACGATACCGGTAGCTTCCAGCTTTAATTGTAGGCTAACTTTCCTTGCTAGCTTACAGCTGAATTCACAATCCTACTACTTTGTTTGTGATAATATGCAAACCATAACACAAAATATGCTAATTTAAAAGCTGGCAGGCACCAAAAATGTTACTAATTCACATTGTCTCCCATGCCACCAAAACAACATTCACTTCTTCGTCTTCCTTTACCTCACGTCTGGTTTCGACTAGATTCCCGAGTCACAAAGTCAGATTCCACAGCCACATTCTGCCTTGCAAATTAAGCAAATAATGTCATTCATTTCTTAAAGAGACAGTGCACACTATTCGAAAAGAACAGATTGCTTCTTCCATGCAAATGTTGTTAATAACTACAATAAAAGAATACAGTATGTTCTCTTAGCAGTTTCCAATAAAAGAATACAGTATGTTCTCTGAGCAGTTTCCAATAAAAGAATACAGTATGTTCTCTGAGCAGTTTCCAATAAAATAATACAGAATGTTCTCTGAGCAGTTTCCAATAATAGAATGCAGTATGTTCTCTGAGCAGTTTCCAATAAAAGAATACAGTATGTTCTCTGAGCAGTTTCCAATAAAAGAATGCAGTATGTTCTCTGAGCAGTTTCCAATAAAAGAATGCAGTATGTTCTCTGAGCAGTTTCCAATAAAAGAATACAGTATGTTCTCTGAGCAGTTTCCAATAAAAGAATACAGTATGTTCTCTGAGCAGTTTCCAATAAAAGAATACAGTATGTTCTCTGAGCAGTTTCCAATAAAAGAATACAGAATGTTCTCTGAGCAGTTTCCAATAAAATAATACAGTATGTTCTCTGAGCAGTTTCCAATAAAATAAGTCCTAAAGTTATCTGTCTGGATCAAGTGTCATTTTGTGACTTTGGCTAATATATTTTTTTTTGTGGTATTGTTTTGGTAATAAGTATCGTGATGGTATTGAGTATTGTAATACTAAACCTGGTATCGGTATCGAATGAAAAACGCTGGTATTGTGACAACACTACTATGTTATTAGCCATGTGGTCCCTACCTGCGTCGGGGGACAGGTATGTGGGAGGAGGGGTGGGGATTTCTCTCCTCAGGTGGCACTTGATGTCCGGTTTCCTGGAAACCGTCGGGCACCAGCGGATTCCTCGCTTTCGAGTGCATGTGTCTGTCCGGCTTCTGCCCGTTCAGGATCAGGCAGTGAGTGGGACTGTCGTTAGTAAGGACCCCAGTCAGACCACTGTTCCTCTCTGCCTCGCCACCACAACCCATCTGAAGGATGAAGAACAGTACACACACAGCTGAGAAATGGTTGCAGTCTCAGAACTGTTATGTTGGTGCTTTTTAGTCCACATTTTATATTTATTTATTTTTATTTCACCTTTATTTAACCAGGTAGGCCAGTTGAGAACAAGTTCTCATTTACAACTGTGACCTGGCCAAGATAAAGCAAAGCAGTGCGACAAAAACAACACAGAGTTACACATAAACAAACATACAGTCAATAACACAATAGAAAGATCTATGTAGTGTTTGAAAATGTAGAAGATTAGGGAGGTAATGCAATAAATAGGCCATGGAGGCAAAATAATTACAATTTAGCATTAACACTGGAGTGATAGATGTGCAGATGATGATGTGCAAGTAGAGAATAGAGATACTGGGGTGCAAAAGAGCAATAGGATAAATAACAATATGGGGATGAGGTAGTTAGTCGGGGGTGCTATTTACAGATTGGCTGTGTACAGGTACAGTGATCGTAAGCTGCTCTGACAGCTGATGCTTAAAGTTAGAGAGGGTGATAATTCTCCAGCTTCAGTCATTTTTGCATTTCTTTCTAGTCATTGGCAGCAGAGAACTGGAAGAAAGGCGGAGTTGGCTTTGGGGATGACCAGTGAAAAATACCTGCCGGAGCGCGTGCTAAGGGGTGGGGCTGCTATGGTGACCAGTGAGCTGAGATAAGCTGGGGCTTTACCTAGCAAAGACTTGTAGATGACCTGTAGCCAGTGGGTTTGTAGCAAGGGCCAGCCAACGAGAGCATACAGGTCACAATGGTGGGTAGTATATGGGGCTTTGGTGACAAAACAGATGGCACTGTGATAGACTACATCCAGTTTGCTGAGTAGAGTGTTGGAGGCTATTTTGTAAATGTCATCGCCGAAGTCAAGGATCGGTAGGATAGTCAGTTTTATGATGGTATGTTTGGCAGCATGAGTGAAGGAGGCTTTGTTGCGAAATAGGAAGCCGATTCTAGATTTAATTTTGGATTGGAGATGAAGAGTCTGGAAGGAGAGTTTACAGTCTAACCAGACACCTATGTATTTGTAACTGTCCACATATTCTAAGTCAGAACCGTCCAGAGTTGTGATGCTAGTCAGGCGGGCAGGTGCGGCAGCAATCGGTTGAAGAGCATGCATTTAGTTTTAAAAGCATTTAAAAGCAGTTGGAGGCCACAGAAGGAGTGTTATATGGCATTGAAGCTCATCTGGAGGTTAGCTAACACAGTGTCCAAAGAAGGGCCAGATGTATACAGAATGGTGTCGTCTGCATAGAGGTGGATCAGACAATCACCAGCAGCAAGAGCAAAATCATTGATATATACATAGAAAAGAGTCAGCCAGAGAATTGAACCCTGTGGCAGCCCTATAGAGACTATCGATGGTGACAGTGTTTCCTCGCCTCAGTGCAGTGGGCAGCTTGGAGGAGGTGCACTTATTCTCCATGGACTATACAGTGTCCCAAAACTTTTTGGAATTACTGCTACATGATGCAAATTTCTGTTTGAAAAATCCAGTCTTAGCTTTCCTAACTGACTATGTATTTTGGTTCCTGACTTCCCTGAAAAGTTGCATATCGCGGTGACTATTCGATGCTAATGCAGGACGCCACAGGATGTTTTTGTGCTGGTCAAGGGCAGTCAAGTCTGGGGTGAACCAAGGGCTATATCTGTTCTTAGTTCTACATTTTTTTGAATGGGGCATGCTTATTTAAGATGGTGAGGAAAGCACTTTAAAGAACAACCAGGCATCCTCTATTGACTGGATGAGGTCAATATCCTTCCAGGATACCCGGGTGAGGTCGGTTAGAAAGGCCAGCTCGCTGAAGTATTTTAGGGAGCGTTTGACAGTGACAGTTAAGGACACAGGCAATGAGGCAGTGATCACTGAGATCCTGGTTAAAGACAGCAGAGGTGTGTACCTGGTAGGTTACCTGGAGTACAGTGGAAGTAAACCTAGGCATTGAGTGACGATGAGAGGTTCTCTCTCTAGAGGCACCAGTTAAGCCAGATGAGGTCACCGCATGTGTGGGGGCTAAGGCATATTGGGCAGGGCTGGGGGGTCTACAGTGAAATAAGGCAATAATTACTAAGCAAAACAGCAATAGACAGGGCATATTGACATTAGGGAAAGGCATGTGTAGCAGAGTGATCATAGGGTCCAATGAGTAGCAATAGGTGAGTCAGGGAGATGATTCAGTAGTTGCTACTACGCTAGTTGAGCTGGAGACAGGGCGATTCAGACAGCTAGCGGGCCAGGGCTAGCAGATGGGCCTTCGGCGATGTCGCAACAGAAGAGCCTGTTGGATCCACCTCAGATGATTACGTCGGCAGACCAGTCGTGATGGATCGGCGGGGCTCCGTGTCGGCAGTAAAAGGTCTAGGCCATTTGGCAAAAGAGGTATTGTAGCACAAGAATTAGCTGGTGGACTTTTTCGGTTAGCCGGGAGATGGGCCTAGCTCGAGGCTAGCTCAAGGCTAACTGGTGCTTGCTACCGGACAGAGACGTTAGTCAGGAGTAGTCACTCGGACAGCCACTAGCTAGGTGCGATGATCTGGTGTAAAGGTTCAGAGCTTGTGGTAGGAATCCGGAGACATGGTAGAGTCCGATATGCTCTGGGTTGATATCGCGCTGTGCAGACTGGCAGGTATTGACTGAGCTGGGGCTGGCTGGTGTCCCAGTTAACGGTGAAGAGTCAGTGGCAAACTGACTACTAGCTAGTAGCTAGTTAGCTGGCTAGCTTCTGATTGGGGTTCCGGTTCTAAAGTATAGAAATAGCAGATCTGTACCACATTGGGTGAGGTGGGTTGCAGGAGAGTATATTCAGTCCGTAGATGGGAAGTGAGATTAAAATATATACAAAATATTTACGAGAAAAAAAACAAGGAAAACGATACGGGACAAGACAAAACACACGTCCGACTGCTACGCCATCTTGGAGAATGGGCCTGACAGTTTAAGGCCCAATCTACCTCTTTATTTTAGCTAAATTTTTGGGGAAAGAGACGTTGTTGAGAGATTTTGTGTTCAAAGAAATAGAAGCTGTCTGTTACACTAAATCTGTCCAACAATTAGGAGGCACTGACAACTAGAATATATAACCTATTGTTTAAAGTATGGTTCCCCAACTAGCGGCCACAGGTGATTTAATTTGGCCCCTCAAGTTGTCTGAGCAAAAATGTATAATTAATGACCAACTTCCTGTAGCATTCACAAATAATAACCAAAGACTTGTAGCATTCACTAATAATGACCAACATCTTGTAGCTTTCACTAATACTGACCAACGTCTTGTAGCATTCACTAATAATGACCAACTTCTTGTATCATTCACTAATAATGACCAAATCTTGTAGCATTCACTAATAATGACCAACTTCTTGCAGCAGGCATCACATAATGACCAACTTCTTGCAGCATTCACTAATAATCACTGTCTTGTAGCATTCACTACTAATGACCAATGTGATGTAGCATTCACTAATAATGACCAACTTCTTGCAGCGTTCACTAATAATGACCAACTTCTTATAGCATTCAATAATAATAACCAACTTCTTGCAGCGTTCACTAATAATGACCAACGTCTTGTAGCATTCACTAATAATGACCAACTTCTTGCAGTATTCACTAATAATCAGCGTCTTGTAGAATTCAATAATAATGACCAACTTCTTGCAGCATTCACTAATAATGAGCATCTTCTTGCAGCATTTACTAATAATGACCAATTTCTTGTAGCATTCACTAATAATGACAAACTTCTTGCAGCAGGCATTATATAATGACCAACTTCTTGTAGCATTCACTATTAATGACCAACTTCTTGTAGCATTCACTAATAATGACCAACTTTTTGTAGCATTCACTAATAATGACCAACTTTTTGCAGCAGGCATTATATTATGACCAACTTCTTGTAGCATTCGCTAATAATGACCAACTTATTGTATCATTCACTAATAATGACCAACTTTTTGCAGCATTCACTAATAATGACCAAAGTGATGTAGCATTCACTAATAATGACCAATGTCTTGTAGCATTCACTAATAATGACCAATGTCTTGTAGCATTCACTAATAATGACCAACATCTTGTAGCATTCACTAATAATGACCAACATCTTGTAGCATTTGCTAATAATGACCAACTTCTTGTAGCATTCACTAATAATGACCAACTTCTTGTAGCATTCACTAATAATGACCAACTTCTTGTAGCATTCACTAATAATGACCAATTTCTTGTAGCATTCACTAATAATGACCAACTTCTTGCAGCATTCACTAATAATGACCAACTTCTTGCAGCATTCACTAATAATGACCAACGTCTTGTAGCATTCACTAATAATGACCAACTTCTTGCAGCAGGCATTATATTATGACCAACTTCTTGTAGCATTCGCTAATAATGACCAACTTCTTGTAGCATTCACTAATAATGACCAACTTTTTGCAGCATTCACTAATAATGACCAACTTTTTGCAGCATTCACTAGTAATGACCAACTTTTTGCAGCATTCACTAATAATGACCAAAGTCTTGTAGCATTCACTAATAATGACCAATGTCTTGTAGCATTCACTAATAATGACCAATGTCTTGTAGCATTCACTAATAATGACCAACATCTTGTAGCATTCACTAATAATGACCAACATCTTGTAGCATTTGCTAATAATGACCAACTTCTTGTAGCATTCACTAATAATGACCAACTTCTTGTAGCATTCACTAATAATGACCAACTTCTTGTAGCATTCACTAATAATGACCAATTTCTTGTAGCATTCACTAATAATGACCAACGTTTTGTAGCATTCACTAATGATGACCAACTTCTTGCAGCATTCACTAATAATGACCAACGTCTTGCAGCATTCACTAATAATGACCAACTTCTTGCAGCATTCACTAATAATGACCAACTTCTTGCAGCAGGCATTATATAATGACCAACTTCTTGCAGCATTCACTAATAATGACAAACTTCCTGTTGCATTCACTAATAATGTCCAACTTCTTTCAGCATTCACTAACAATGACCAACTTCTTTCAGCATACACTAATAATGACCAACATCTTATAGCGTTCACTAATAATGACCGTCTTGTAGCGTTCACTAATAATGACCAACAAGCAGGCATTAATATAAAATTAACACAGGTCTCATAAACAATCTCTCAAGCACAAGCCCACATGCTAGTCAGTAGCCAGCTAATCTTTATAATTAAAGTCTAGCCAACTTGGATCTATTTGCTAGCTAACAAGATACAACAGTTGAATTGTTATGAACACACCCTTCTGACCGTCTCTGACAGTATGCTAGCTTGTCCACGTTGTTCAGATGTTGAACTCAAGTGGCCTACCTTATTTATCATAATGAGAACTAGTTGTTAATTCCTTACATAATATTATTTTATGCTCATTACACATTTATAAAACACAGACTAGACAGCCAGCATAACAGTCTGTGGCTAAAATGCTTCTAGCGGTACCCGTGCGCGACAGAAACTGAGCATGAATTTTGCAGAATCAATGTTCCTTGATACTCCAGTTTTAATAGGGTCTGCTCTTTGCGCAATTTGAGGAGTTGAGACATATAAAGGGTATTGTTAGAAAAGTTAGGTTCCCATCTATTAAAGTAAAATATTGTCTAAATGTGTTTCAGTGTCCATATGACCGATTCTGTTGGATCAAACCTCAAATGCAAATAACGATTTGAAACCGCTTGTTGTCAGAGAGGAAGAAATTATCTTTCATCTTTGTTGTTGCGAGTGGCGGGAGGGGGAGGAGCTTGTGAGTGGCAGGAAGGAGGAGGAGCTGGGTGTGTGCTATCCGGGATCCTTGGGACATCCCTACCCTAACCTTAACCCCTAGCCTTACCCTAACCTTAACCCCTACCCTTACACTAATCCCTAACCTTACCTTAACCCCTATCCTTACCTCAAACCCTACCCTTACCTTAAATCCTACCCTTACCCTAACATTAACCTCAATCCTTACAGTTACCTAACCTTCCCTGACCCCTACCCTTACTCTAACCTTAACGCCTACTCTTACCCTAACCTTAAAGCCTACTCTTAGTCTAACCTTAACGCCTACTCTTACCCTAACCTTAACGCCTACTCTTACCCTAACCTTAACGCCTACACTGAACCATAACCCTTACCCTACCCCCTACCCTAAACCCTCAACTTAACCCCGACTCCTACCCTTACCTTACCCTAACCTTAACCATAAGCCATGCCCTTACCTTAACCCCTACCCTAACCCTAACTCCTACCCTTACCCTAAACCCTAACCTTAACCCCTACTCTAATCTTAACCCCTACCCTAACCTTAACCATAACCCTTACCTAACCCTAACTCTAACCCCTACCCTTACCCTAACCTTAACCCTTACCCTAACCTTAACACCTACCCTACCCTAAACCCTAACCTCAACCCTAAACTTAACACCTACCCTAACCTTAACCATTATCCTAACCTTAACAGCTACCCTACCCTAAACCCTAACCTCAACCCTAACCTTAACACCTGCCCTAACCTTAACCATTATCCTAACCTTAACACCTACCCTAACCTTAACACCTACCCTAACCTTAACCATTATCCTAACCTTAACACCTACCCTACCCTAAACCCTAACCTTAACCCTAACCTTAACACCTACCCTAACCTTAACCATTATCCTAACCTTAACACCTACCCTACCCTAAACCCTAACCTTAACCCTAACCTTAACACCTACCCTAACCTTAACCATTATCCTAACCTTAACACCTACCCTACCCTAAACCCTAACCTCAACCCTAACCTTAACACCTACCCTAACCTTAACCAGTATCCTAACCTTAACACCTACCCTAACGTTAACCATTATCCTAACCTTAACACCTACCCTAACCTTAACCATTATCCTAACCTTAACACCTACCCTACCCTAAACCCTAACCTCAACCCTAACCTTAACACCTACCCTAACCTTAACCATTATCCTAACCTTAACACCTACCCTAACCTTAACCATTATCCTAACCTTAACACCTACCCTAACCTTAACCATTATCCTAACCTTAACACCTACCCTAACCTTAACCCTAACCTTAACACCTACCCTAACCTTAACCATTATCCCTACCCTAACCTTAACCATTATCCTAAACTTAACACCTACCCTAACCTTAACCATTATCCCTACCCTTACCTTTTTACCTGAAACAGGAGGTAAAAATACATAACATTGGTTCACAATATCAACACTCAGTGAGTACTGCCCCTATATATAGGAGGTATTCATTTTTACTAATATAATTTCTTTGCTCACCAAATATTTTCAAGTTTTAAGTTGTATTGTCAAATGCACAGTAATGGTGAAATTGTAGTGTAGATAATGGGGGGAGGGGCAGTAGACGGGCTGTCCGAGGGGTGAACAGTAGACGGGCCGTCTGAGGGGTCCTCCGCATTTCCTGCAATTCTACACAGTTTGACTTATTATGCCTCTCTTAAGGGGTATTTTAAGGGGTATTTTGAGGGGTATATGGAGGGGTAAAACACAGTATAAGTGGAAGGATAAGTAGAAGCACCCCAACCACCCAAGAAATATATTTTTGGGAAAACAGCTAACTTTCTGCATTTTGACACATTTTGACATGGAGCAGAGATTTTATTTAAAGTGTTAGGATAAATGGAAGGCCCCCAACCACCCAATAAATATATTTAGGGGAAAACAGCTAATTTTCTAGAATTCTACACATTTTGCCATTGGGTAGAGAGGAAAGATCATTTGCTCTACTACCAACTTTTTTTCAGCTCTACCGATAGTTTTGCAACAACAACTGTTTCGTTAAAAATAGCAAATGTGCCTCCGCTAGTCTTGGAACGTACATTCTAACCAACATCTGGCAGATACAGTGTGAGAAGCTGTGCTGGTAGGCTAGTCTCCATGGTGAGATTCTTATGGATAGCAGTGAGAACATTTTTATTTGTCAAACGGCAGTCAAGCATCGATCATCATGCCACCAAAATAAGACTGTGAAGTTCATCATAACTTATTTCATTATTCTGTAGCCTAATAAACTGCATGGTTTCCCGAGTGATATTGGGAGGAGCACACACCATACCATCGCGTGACTCCAAGTTTACTTTGATATCATGGTTATTATATAAATAGTTGCACATCAAGGCCTTTCCAACACCCTTTCTCACATAATACATTTTACCGACACAACAAGATCCCATCATGTTGAACTAATAAATTATCTGTCAGCATCTCAAAAGTTGTACCGAAACGACCTGTTTCCTTCACAGCTGTCGTGATTTTTTTCTATACGGTATGACTTTACTCGCATTAAAACTGTGGATGGAAACGTAGTTAGTGTAATTAAATATACTGTGCTTAATGCTCTAGCTTAGCTAATGAACTACCTATGTTGGTTGAGCTGTGCATGACCAGAATGACACATCGATGCACCACTAAAGGCACACCCCATTTCTGTTGGAAAATTGAGAAGGAGGAGGAGTTGGACAGTTCTTCGTGTCCTAACGACCGTTAAAGCTCATTTCCTACAATTCTACACATTTTTTCCATTGCTTAAGACTTACTCATACAGTATGCTATCTGGGGAACCGCCGAACTCCAAGGGGCCCCCAACCAACAAAGAAATGTAATGATGTTTTAGATTTGAAAGAATTGAGCCTATTGGGGGGGGAGAATCGACCTGTTGTTAATTTTGGGACATACATGTCCCCCCGTCCCCCATGGCAATTTCACCTAAGATGCACAGGATACAGCAGGTGTAAAACACTACAGTGAAATGCTTATATGAAATGATTATAACAGTGACCGCAGTAATTTGACTGACCTAATCATGTCCAAATCATCTAAAAGTATCTCAAATTGATCCTGAAGCTCAAAAATGCAACAAGAAAATTCTAATATCTGTCCCATGACTTGAATGGAATTTGTGCCACAAACGCAAAAAAAACTTTTGCATGTGGAAACAGTGCCAGGGACACTAAACCAAAGCATAGATTGCTGTCATATCTTGTCAAAAGACTGCTTACAGGGTAAGGAAACCAATAAGTTATTTTGTAATTCTGTTGAACAGTCCCTTCACGGAGCACATTAACCCCGTGTAATCCTCCCGCTCACACGCCATCTGACAACACTTTGACAATAGGCTATAATACCAAACAAAGTGATAGCATGTAGGATGGCTAAACAAAAATGACGGTTTCTCAAAAAACGTTTAGGGATATGACATCCCCTAGAAATTCACTGGTAGGACATTGTCCACTCTCTAATTTCTATATGGGGGTGTGTTGATGTCTTGGGACAATACAACATATCTGACATGCATTGTTGTTTTAAATAATAATAATAATATCAAGCAACACTTGTAGATAGTTTTATTCACTTCAAAGCAGGGTCTTGGTCAATGATGTATATAAACCGTGGATTTCTAATGCTATATGTTGGACTTTAAGAGGTGTTGAAGCCACCGGTCGGCCATATTGGCATTTCCCAGTAGGAGCAGTCCTCCATAGGATTTAATGCAATTCTACAGTATTTCAATTCAATGTTTCAAGAAGAAAATGACAGGTATTTATGTTTTTTTTTGTAGTGGGGACAGTAACATTTGTAAGATCTAAAAATTATACTTTAAGGAAAATGTTTTTATATATTTTTCATATATACATTAAGGCTTCTGTAATATAATAAATATGGCAAAAATAATGTAGATATGAATAAATGCAATTCTATAGCTTCCAAATATTTGTTACAATTGTGGGGTATGAAAATGTATGTACTCTACTGTAAGTCGCTCTGGTTAAGAGCATCTGCTAAACGATTGAAATGTGGGGGAGTGAATAGACGGATTCAACACAGCGCCCCCAATCAGTCATCTAGTGTATATTATCTGAATCATTGGTCTCGATGCCTCCCTGCTGAAATTCTGGCAGGCAAAGCGGTCGCTATGGGGGAGGGGAAATTAGTTTGGAGTCCCAGCCCTTTTTCCTTTAAACTTTGAACATGCAATGAGCCGCCATTTTAACAGATTATATTCGTCATACATACTAGTTGCATTTAGGCTATAATTAACTTGGGTTAGACGCATAGCCTGCCTGACCTATATTTTCACTTTAAAAAGTAACCGATTCATGTCATTAGAAAAGTCAGAGTGGCTGGTTCTGTAGTTCTGTAGTTTGTTTCCCCGGTGTATGCAACAGTGTGCTAATGTGAAAACTCGATTGATATATAATTGAATAGGGGGAAGAAGAATAACACATTACACACTTGCTTTTAATCTAACCAACTCACTGCAAAGAAAAATACTCATGAAGTCCAGCATGCAATGGATATGACAGTGTAATAGCACCTACTATTTTCTGGTGCGCGTATTTTTCTCTCCCTGACGACAGGTCATTCCCATTGAGGATGATGTCCTGGTTTGTACATTCTCTCAAAGAGCCATCGTCTAGCACGATTGTGCAGAAAACTGCTCCTGATGCGGGCCCGCTCCTGCACGCCAGAATGACACCGCTGTCAGTAGTGGTGACACTCATTTCGCTTCCCTTGGAACCCTCTGCATGCTGGTCAATACCGGCTTGTTTCGAAGCGCCCCCGACCAGTATTTCAGCCGGAGACATGTCAAGCAAACGTTTAGAATTCATCGTGGGACCGAAGTGGTGACTAAAGAAAGATTACCCGCTTTCTATACCTTTTCGTGCAGAAATTTGGAAGAAAATACATTCAGGCCTGTCTTGAGTGGATCCCCGTGTGTTACCACTATTCTAAGGTATGGACTTCTCCACCAGCCGAGACAAGTTAAAAAGCCGACACAGTCAATTTGAAAGATTAAAGATTGTTTAGCTTTTTTTCCTCAAAAAAATGCCACGCCCCCACTCCCCTGCGCGTGCAGCCAGGCGAGATTCACAAGGCACCGCCTTCAATTCACTGCTATTGGTCCGCTGCCATCGCAAGCCAGAAGCCAATGGGTAGTTTGGAATGTGTCACTCACTTTTTTGTGTGTGAAGATAATGGAGGTGTGTCGCTCCAGTTTGCCGGCCGGCCGGTGAAAAGGGAGAAATGAAAACAACAAGTAGCCAGCCAAGGCCTAGATTTACTGTATGCTCCGCTAAAGTCGAAGGTGGGGGCCTATGTCTGTGCAGTGTAGCCTATGCATTTAGCCTTACTTCTTCAGGCTACAGAATATTCCAAAGCGCAACATTAATAAATTGATATGTTTGTGCAACTACCATTTTTACCATGCCATGTTTTTATTAACCATATAGGTTTGCCTATACCATTTTATCAGTGTAATAGCAATAGTGGTCGTGGTTACAACGAGTGCTGCTGAATGTTCGGTTAGTCCTGCTTACATTGTTTCCCGAATTGAAGCAGCTACATTGTTGCAGTTTTATTACAACGTTATTACAATGTAACAATTGCATTTATGTTGCAGCAAGATAATCATATAGCCTAGCCAGGTATTCCCATAGTGAGTTCGCAATGCGGTCGGGGTACACCAAATAAAAATGTGATTCACATTTATTTTAAAACATTTTTTAAACATTTAAACAACATTTGAGAGTGCGCTGACCCTGGTGGTAGAGGTGGTACGCAGCTGGAGGTTGAATGTTTGAAGGGGTACTGGACTATCAAAAGTTTGGCAACCACTGGGCCTATTGGGGAGACTGATGATAATCACATAGCTGGGCCTCCCAGGTGGCGCAGTGGTCTAAGGCAGGGGTTCAAGCCCAGGCTCTGTTGAACTCTGTGTTTGAGCCCAGGCTCTGGCCCAGCGTTGTCTGGGTTAGGGAGGGTTTGGCAGGGATATCCTTGTCTCGTCGTACACTATCATCGTACACTGTGTCGGGCTGGGCGCAGAAGTGTGCACCATGGCTCTCAACCATGGCTCTCAACCTAAAATGTATTTAGTCAGCCACCAATTGTGCAAGTTCTTCCACTTAAAAAGATGAGAGAGGCCTGTACTTTTCATTATAGGTACACTTCAACTATGACAGACAAAATGAGAAGAAGAAAAATCCAGAAAATCACATTGTAGGATTTTTTATTAATTTATTAGCAAAATATGGTGGAAAATAAGTGTTTTGTCACCTACAAACAAGCAAGATTTCTGGCTCTCACAGATCTGTAACTTCTTCTTTAAGAGGCTCCTCTGTCCTCCACTCGTTACCTGTATTAATGGTACCTGTTTGAACTATTTACCTGTATAAAAGGGCTGATCCCTCACCTTCCTCATGATCATTGATGCCCCACGAGGTGAGATCTTGCATGGAGCCCCAGACCGAGGGTGATTAACCATCATCTTGAACTTCTTCCATTTTCTAATAATTGCGCCAACAGTTGTTGCCTTCTCACCAAGCTGCTTGCCTATTGTCCTGTAGCCCATCTCAGCCCTGTGCAGGTCTACAATTTTATCCTTGATGTCCTTACACAGCTCTCTAGTCTTGGCCATTGTGGAGAGGTTGGATTCTGTTTGATTGAGCGTGTGGACAGGTGTCTTTTATACAGGTAAATAGTTCAAACAGGTGCAGTTAATACAGGTAATGAGTGGAGAACAGGAAGGGTTCTTAAAGAAAAACTAACAGGTCTGTGAGAGCCGGAATTCTTACTGGTTGGTAGGTGATCAAATACTTATGTCATGCAATAAAATGCTAATTAAGTACTTAAAAATCATACGATGTGATTTTCTGGAATTTTGTTTTCGATTCCGTCTCTCACAGTTGAAGTGTACCTATGATAAAAAATTACAGACCTCTACATGCTTTGTAAGTAGGAAAACCTGCAAAATCGGCAGTGTATCAAATACTTGTTCTCCCCACTGTATAGACTATATTTTATACCATCTATTGCATCTTGCCTATGCCGCTCGGTCATTGCTCATCAATATATTTATATGTACATATTCTTATTCCATCCCTTTACTTAGATTTGTGTTTATTAGGTAGATGTTGTGGAATTGTTAGATTACTTGTTGATATTGCTGCACTGCCGAAACTAGTAGCACAAGCATTTCGCTACACTCGCAATAACATCTGCTAACCATGTGTATGTGACCAAAAACATTTTATTTTATTTTATTTGAATCCACTGCAGACAGAGTCTCTCTTTTGTAGATACTGTTTAGCGTTTCCAGTGGAATCAGTTGATATTGTTAGTATTAGGTAATGTCAGTGCCTTAGTTGTGGTGAGTCAATTATCCTTTTGTGTTTACATTTTATTTTATTACCGTGAAGCTGCTCATTTCTATTTCTCCGGTGGTACCAGTATCCAGGGTAGATAAAGCACAGTTCTATTTTTAGGTTAAGTAATATCTAAAGAGGTTGCTGCTAACTTAGTGGTAATTGCTGTAAAATGTGATTTATAAAAAGTTTTATACTTTCTCTTAAAACAGCCTAGTTTTGGTTTGTAAATAAGTATTTGTTATTTATTATGCGCAACTTGTTTTAAATCCTTCTCTATTTCAACATGGCTTGCTATTTGATAGGTTTAGTGCTCCCCAATACAAGCACATCATGTGTGGATATCTTTGCGTGGGTATTAGCGGTTACCTTGTTCTATTAGGTGACCACTGTGGGTTTTATTTGTCATACCAGACTTCAGAGTATTGTTTGTTTATGTTTTTTATTCTTCTTCAATGTTTTTTAATTGCTATTTTTGGATAAATGTTTAATGGATCAGTTGTTATTGTAATCTGGCATCTATCCTTTTCCCACCTGACTTTACATGGCTAGGCATAATGTCATGAGAGGGACAGCTGGTTGCTCGGTCACTTTTGATAGCTGGACTGTTAAAACTTTAAATCACCCAGTAAAGCGTAAAACGTTTCTTTCTCATTTAAATCACCTTAAAGTAGATATTGCTTTTCTTCAGGAGAAACATCTCCGCACTTTCGACCACTCTCGTTTAAAAGGTCAATCATATTATTCCCATTTTCATTCTAAAACTAGAGGAGGAGCCATTTTAATTAGTAAAAACATACGATTCGCAATGTCAAGTGTAGAGGCAGACTCAGCAGGCCGTTTCATTATTGTAGTATGAAGACTGTATCATACACCTGTTATCTTGGCTAACATTTACGCGCCAAACTGGGATAACAGTTCATACTTCACAAATGTATATTCTCGATTACCAAATATGGATATGATATGAATTGTATACTGTTGCCCAAACTGGATCGTAACTCTCCTAAGATATCACCTTCATAAAAGACTATTTCTTAAGACATATGGCATATCTCACATGTGCGTTTTTGCAATCCCATAGCTAGGGAGTATTATCTTTTCTCACCAGTTCATAAGAACCTTCTCATGTATAGACTACTTTTTCCTAGACAATACACTTCTGCCATTTATCACAGAGTGTGATTACCAAGCTATAGTCATTTCGGATCATTCTCCTCTTACTATGAAATTACTTATACCGAATACACAGCCTAATTTTTGCCCTTGGCGGCTTTACTCACTACTTCCATCAGAAGAAACCTTTGTTGCTCTTATATCATCTCAAATTTAACTATTTCTCAAGCTTAATCAAACCCCTGCAATGTCTCCTACAGCAGTATGGGAATCAATGAAGGCTTATCTAAGGGGCCAAATTATTTCGTACAGTGCAAGATTAAGGAAGTGCAATATTCAACGCCTAGGGGAACTTAAAATTGGATTTGAATATGGCATATTCACACTCTTCATCCACAGATTTAGATTAAACAACATTTGACAATTAAGACAGAGTGTAACGGCCATTGGTGAAAGAAGGTGAGGACCAAAGCGCAGTGTGGTACGTGTTCGTCATTTATTAAATAGAACTGAACACCAAATACAAAGTAACAAAAAGAACAACCGAAACAGCTCCATCAGGTGCGAAGCACAAAACAGAAAGCAACTACCCGCAAGAGCAAGAGCTACCTAAGTATTGTCCGATAGACAGCTGTCCCTGATTGAGAAACATACCCGGCCAAAAACAAAGAAATACAAAAACATAGAAAAAGGAACATAGAATGCCCACCCCAGTCACACCCTGGCCTAACCAAAATAGAGAATGACAGTATCCCCCCAAAGGTGTGGACTCTGGCCGCAAAACCTGACTCAAAGGAGAGGGTCCGGGTGGGCCTTCCTTACGGCGGCGGCTCGGGTGTGGAATGTGGACCCCGCTCCATCTCAGTCTTGGCCCAATTAGGTGGCGCAGCGGGCCCCGGACTGAAGACCCTCTTAGAGGGTGCCACTGGACTGAAGGGCGCCTCTGGACTGAGGGGCGCCACTGGACTGAGGGGCGCCTCTGGACTGAGGGGCTGCGATACTGGCAGCTCCGGACTGACGGGCGGTTCTGGCGCCTCCGGACTGACGGGCGGCTCTGGCAACTCCGGACAGGAGGGCGGCTCTGGCAACTCCGAACATAGAATGCCCACCCTAGTCACACCCTGGCCTAACCAAAATGGAGAATAAAAGCCTCTCTATGGCCAGGGCGTGACACAGAGTTTGATCTTCTTTCAACTCGACAAGCTGAAAATCTAATTTCTAAATCTCTACTCTCATTTGGAACATGGAGAGAAATCAGGGAAAACGCTAGCACACCAGATGCAGAGAACCGCAAATCAAACCATACTGTACCTGAGATAACTGATAATCTCTGTAACAAATGTAATGATCATTTAGAGGTCAATTCAAGCTTTCATAACTGTTACTTTAGTTCCAAGATGGCGTAGCAGTCGGACGTGTGTTTTGTCTTGTCCCGTCCTGTCTGGTGTAAATATAGTTTTCCTCGTTTTTTTTCTGTATATATTTCGTACATATTTTAAACTCACTTTCCAACTATAGGCTGAATATACTCTCCTGCAACCCGCATCACCCAAAATGTGGTACGGATCTGCTTTTTCTATACTTTAGAACCGGAACCCCCATCAGAAGCTAGCCAGCTAACTAGCTACTAGCTAGTACTCAGTTAGCCACTGCTAGCGGTCTTCAAAGCTAACTAGGACACCAGCGCGACATCAACCCAGAGCATATCAGACTGCTTTTTCTCTACCACATCTCCGGATTCCTACCGCAAGCTCTGAACCTTTACACCGGATCATCGCAACTAGCTAGCTGCAATCCGTGTGGCTACTCCTGGCTAACGTCTCTGCCCCAAAGCAAGCACCAGTTAGCCTTGAGCTAGCCTCGAGCTAAGCCCATCCCCCGACTAGCCGAAGAGGTCCAACATTACCTCTCTTGCCAATTGGCCTGGACCCTTTACTGCCGACACGGAGCCCCGCCGATCCATCACGACTGGTCCGCCGACATAATCGTCCGAGGTGGTTTCAACAAGCTTTTCCGTTGCGACATCGCCAAAGATCCATCTGCTGGCCAAGGCCCGCGAGCTTTCTGAAACGCTGTGTCTCCAGCTCACCTAGCGTACTAGAGCACCTGTAGCATACTCCTGGGCTACAATTACCCGGGCCCACGACCGGTCTGTCGATGTCACCGCATGAAGAGGAATAAACAGACTCACCCCATCGCGACGTCCCCCAAAGGTTAACTCTCTAGCCCTCGCTATCTCCCTGCTTGCTAATTCGGCCTGCTAACGGCTAGCTTGTCTAGCCCGGGCCTACGAACTGTTAGCTTGATAGCACAGGCCTGCTAACCGTCTGAAACACCGCGTCCCAAACACTCTCTGAACCCATTTACTTTCTATCTCTTTTTGATTTTGATTTTGTTTATACCTTCCGGAAACCTGCCTCACCAACTGTGATACGGAATCGCTATTGCTTTTAATTTTAATTTTATTTTTATGACTCACTCAAGAACCTCCAGACGCTAACCAGCTAACTAGCTACAAGCTATTTAGTCATTGTTAGTTTCTTTTTAAACCTGGATAACACTCGCCAGTCCAGCTTCCCTGCCCATCCACCGCTTCCCTCTGGACACTGATCTCTTGGCTACATAGCTGACGCACACTGGACTGTCCATTAATCACGGTACTCCATTCTGCTTGTTTGTTTTATCTGTCGGCCCAGTTGCCTAGTCAACGCCATTTTACCTGCTGTTTGTTGTGCTAGCTGATTAGCCTCGCCTACTATTTTTAGCTAGCTTTCCCAATTCAACACCTGTGATTACTGTATGCCTCGCTGTATGTCTCTCTCAAATGTCAATATGCCTTGTATACTGTTGTTCAGGTTAGTTATCATTGTTTTAGTTCACAATGGAGCCCCTAGATCCACTCTGCATACCCCTGTTACCTCCTTTGTCCCACCTCCCACACATGCGGTGACCTCACCCATTACAACCAGCATGTCCAGAGATACAACCTCTCTCATCATCACCCAGTGCCTGGGCTTACCTCCACTGTACCCGCACCCCACCATACCCCTGTCTGCGCATTATGCCCTGAATATATTCTACCATGCCCAGAAACCTGCTCCTCTTATCCTCTGCCCCCAACGCTCTTGGCCGACCAGTTTTGATAGCCTTTAGCCGCACCCTCATACTACTCCTTCTCTGTTCCGCGGGTGATGTGGAGATAAACCCAGGCCCTGCATGTCCCCAGGTACCCTCATTTGTTGACTTCTGTGATTGAAAAAGCCTTGGTTTTATGCATGTCAACATCAGAAGCCTCCTCCCTAAGTTTGTTTTACTCACTGCTTTAGCACACTCTGCTAACCCTGATGTCCTTGCCGTGTCTGAATCCCGGCTCAGGAAGGCCACCAAAAATTCAGAGATTTCCATACCCAACTATAACATCTTCCGTCAAGATAGAACTGCCAAAGGGGGCGGAGTCGCAGTCTACTGCAGAGATAGCCTGCAAAGTAATGTCATACTTTCCAGGTCCATACCCAAACAGTTTGAACTACTAATTTTGAAAATTACTCTCTCCAGAAATAAGTCTCTCACTGTTGCCGCCTGCTACCGACCACCCTCAGCTCCCAGCTGTGCCCTGGACACCATTTGTGAATTGATCGCCCCCCATCTAGCTTCAGAGTTTGTTCTGTTAGGTGACCTAAACTGGGATATGCTTAACACCCCGGCAGTCCTACAATCTAAGCTAGATGCCCTCAATCTCACTCAAATCATCAAGGAACCCACCAGGTACAACCCTAACTCTGTAAACAAGGGCACCCTCATAGACGTCATCCTGACCAACTGGCCCTCCAAATACACCTCCGCTGTCTTCAACCAGGATCTCAGCGACCACTGCCTCATTGCCTGTATCCGCCACGGAGCCGCAGTCAAACGACCACCCCTCATCACTGTCAAACGCTCCCTAAAACACTTCTGTGAGCAGGCCTTTCTAATCGACCTGGCCCGGGTATCCTGGAAGGACATTGACCTCATCCCGTCAGTTGAGGATGCCTGGTCATTCTTTAAAAGTAACTTCCTCACCATTTTAGATAAGCATGCTCCGTTCAAAAAATGCAGAACCAAGAACAGATACAGCCCTTGGTTCACTCCAGACCTGACTGCCCTCGACCAGCACAAAAACATCCTGTGGCGGACTGCAATAGCATCGAATAGCCCCGTGATATGCAACTGTTCAGGGAAGTCAGGAACCAATACACGCAGTCAGTCAGGAAAGCTAAGGCCAGCTTCTTCAGGCAGAAGTTTGCATCCTGTAGCTCCAACTCCAAAAAGTTCTGGGACACTGTGAAGTCCATGGAGAACAAGAGCACCTCCTCCCAGCTGCCCACTGCACTGAGGCTAGGTAACACGGTCTCCACCGATAAATCCATGATTATCGAAAACTTCAATAAGCACTTCTCAATGGCTGGCCATGCCTTCCGCCTGGCTACTCCAACCTCGGCCAACAGCTCTGCCCCCCCCCCGCAGCTCCTCGCCCAAGCCTCTCCAGGTTCTCCTTTACCCAAATCCAGATAGCAGATGTTCTGAAAGAGCTGCAAAACCTGGACCCGTACAAATCAGCTGGGCTTGACAATCTGGACCCTCTATTTCTGAAACTATCTGCCGCCATTGTCGCAACCCCTATTACCAGTCTGTTAAACCTCTCTTTCATATAGTCTGAGATCCCCAAGGATTGGAAAGCTGCCGCAGTCATCCCCCTCTTCAAAGGGGGAGACACCCTGGACCCAAACTGTTATAGACCCTGCCTATCTAAGGTCTTCGAAAGCCAAGTCAACAAACAGGTCACTGACCATCTCGAATCCCACCGTACCTTCTCCGCTGTGCAATCTGGTTTCCGAGCCGGTCACGGGTGTACCTCAGCTACACTCAAGGTACTAAACGATATCATAACCGCCATCGATAAAAGACAGTACTGTGCAGCCGTCTTCATCGACCTCGCCAAGGCTTTCGACTCTGTCAATCACTATATTCTTATCGGCAGACTCAATAGCCTCGGTTTTTCGGATGACTGCCTTGCCTGGTTCACCAATTACTTTGCAGACAGAGTTCAGTGTGTCAAATCGGAGGGCATGCTGTCCAGTCCTCTGGCAGTCTCTATGGGGGTGCCACAGGGTTCAATTCTCGGGCCGACTCTTTTCTCTGTATATATCAATGATGTTGCTCTTGCTGCGGGCGATTCCCTGATCCACCTCTACGCAGACGACACCATTCTATATACTTTTGGCCCGTCATTGGACACTGTGCTATCTAACCTCCAAACGAGCTTCAATGCCATACAGCACTCCTTCCGTGGCCTCCAACTGCTCTTAAACGCGAGTAAAACCAAATGCATGCTTTTCAACCGATCGCTGCCTGCACCCGCATGCCCGACTAGCATCACCACCCTGGATGGTTCCGACCTTGAATATGTGGACACCTATAAGTACCTAGGTGTCTGGCTAGACTGCAAACTCTCCTTCCAGACTCACATCAAACATCTCCAATCGAAAATCAAATCAAGAGTCGGCTTTCTAATCCGCAACAAAGCCTCCTTCACTCACGCCGCCAAGCTTACCCTAGTAAAACTGACTATCCTACCGATCCTCGACTTCGGCGATGTCATCCACAAAATTGCTTCCAACACTCTACTCAGCAAACTGGATGCAGTCTATCACAGTGCCATCCGTTTTGTCACTAAAGCACCTTATACCACCCACCACTGCGACTTGTATGCTCTAGTCGGCTGGCCTTCACTACATATTCGTCGCCAGACCCACTGGCTCCAGGTCATCTACAAGTCCATGCTAGGTAAAGCTCCGCCTTATCTCAGTTCACTGGTCACGATGGCAACACCCATCCGTAGCACGCGGTCCAGCAGGTGTATCTCACTGATCATCCCTAAAGCCAACACCTCATTTGGCCGCCTTTTGTTCCAGTTCTCTGCTGCCTGTGACTGGAACGAACTGCAAAAATCGCTGAAGTTGGAGACTTTTATCTCCCTCACCAACTTCAAACATCAGCTATCCGAGCAGCTAACCGATCGCTGCAGCTGTACATAGTATAGTCTATTGGTAAATAGCCCACCCATTTTCACCTACCTCATCCCCATACTGTTTTTATATTGTTTTTTATTTATTTACTTTTCTGCTCTTTTGCACACCAATATCTCTACCTGTACATGACCATCTGATCATTTATCACTCCAGTGTTAATCTGCAAAATTGTATTATTCGCCTACCTCCTCATGCCTTTTGCACACATTGTATATAGACTGCCCATTTTTTTCTACTGTGTTATTGACTTGTTAATTGTTTACTCCATGTGTAACTCTGTGTTGTCTATTCACACTGCTATGCTTTATTTTGGCCAGGTCGCAGTTGCAAATGAGAACTTGTTCTCAACTAGCCTACCTGGTTAAATAAAGGTGAAATTATTATTATTATTATTTTTTTAAACTCACAATTATACACTTCGGAATCTGCTGGTACTGCTACATTACTCGACACCTTTGAGAGTTTAGATATTCCAACAGTTGAACCTGAGATAGCTGCTGAATTAGAAGAACAGTCTCTGTAGAAGAGATTCTGTTGGCAATAAAAATGTATGTAGTGTGGTAAATCCCCTGGACCCAATAGATTTCCTAGCAAAAAAATAATAATCTCAGATCAACTCTCCCCTCTCTTGCTTTCTGTATTTGAGCAACAATGAGACAAGCATGTGTATAACTTATCCTGAAAAAAATGTAAACTCTTGAGAGTGGTTCATATAGGCCAAATTCTTTACTGAATTGCGATGTAAATAGGCTTTTTAAGATGATTGCCTGCCGTTTTGAGTCAGTCCTTCCCTCCATTATCTCTACAGATCAATCTGGTTTCATTAAAAAATGGTCATTCTTTTTTCAACATCAGATGTCTTTATAACATACTTTATAATCCCTCTTCATTTGACACTCCAGATATTGTTATCACTTGATACTGAGAAGGCATTTGATAGGGTGGAGTGGGATTAATTACTTTATAATCTCAAATAATTTGGATTCAGTCCCAATTTTAAGTCCTGGATCAAAGTATTTTCTTTCTCCGCTATGGCTGCAGTGCGCACAAATAAAAACTTATCATCCTATTTCCAACTTCGACATGGGACAAGACAGGTTTGTGCTCTATCCCCTCAGCTGTTTGCCATCACAAAACACCACTATCAAAGATTTTCGAAGAGGGCATAAAGTTTCACTCTATACGGATGACATGCTATTATATATGTCTAACCCTTTAACTGGTCTTCCAGAGATCGAGTTTCTACTAAAGACATTTGCTAAAATATACGGGTATAAAAGTTAATTGATGCCTATTAATCCTTCTACCACGCAAATATGTTTTTCGTCATGTACCCTTCAGAGTGACTACATGGAAATAGGAAAAATTCAGAATTTGGGTCACACACAATTTCAAAGATATCTATAAAGCCAATTTCCCTCCCTTGATCATATGCCTGAAACAGGACCTTGAACGCTGTGATTTACTTTCATTTCCTTTGGGTGGAAGAATTAACACTGTTAAAATGAATATATTACATACGTTTTTATACTTATTTCAATGTGTTGCTATCTTTCTGACATTTGTTTTTTTTATCTCCATAGATAAACTGACATCTGCTTTTATCTGGAACAAGAAAAACCCTTGGATAAGTACGAGTGTATTGCAGAGGTCTCGCCCCCAGGGTGGTCTAGCACTTCCAAACTTTTAATATTATTACTGGGCAGCTAATATAAGAATCATTCTATACTGGATGACAGAAATCCCTGAAATCCAAACTTCCGGCGCCGACAGAGATAGGCGCCTCGCTTCGCGTTCCTAGGAAACGTGTTATTTCTTACATTAGTACCCCAGGTCATCTTAGGTTTCATTACATACAGTCAAGAAGAACTACTGAAATATAAGATCAGCGTCAACTCACCATCAGTACGACCAAGAATATGTTTTTTGCGATGCGGATCCTGTGTTCTGCCTTTCAAACAGGACAACGGAATGGATCCCATGCAGCGACCCAAAAAAAACAACTCTGAAAAAGAGGGGAACGAGGCGGTCTTCTGGTCAGACTCCGGAGACGGGCACATCTCTTGACAACAAGGTTGATGAAATCCGAGCAAGGGTAGCATTCCAGAGGGACATCAGAGACTGTAACGTTCTTTGCTTCACGGAAACATGGCTCACTGGAGAGACGCTATCGGAGGCGGTGCAGCCAGTGGGTTTCTCCACGCATCGCGCCGACAGAAACAAACATCTTTCTGGTAAGAAGAGGGTCGGGGGCGTATGCCTTATGGCTAACTAGACATGGTGTGATGAAAGAAACATAGAAGAACTCAAATCCTTCTGTTCACCTGATTTAGAATTCCTCACAATCAAATATCGACCACATTATCTACCAAGAGAATTCTCTTCGACTATAATCACAGCCGTATATATCCCCCCCAAGCAGACACATCGATGGCTCTGAACGAACTTTATTTGACTCTTAACAAACTGGAATCCATTTATCCAGAGACTGCATTCATTGTAGCTGGGGATTTTAACAAGGCTAATCTGAAAACAAGACTCCCTAAATTTTATCAGCATATCGATTGCGCAACCAGGGGTCGAAAAACCTTGGATCATTGTTACTCTAACTTCCGCGACGCATATAAGACCCTGCCCCGCCCTCCTTTCGGAAAAGCTGACCACGACTTCATTTTGTTGATCCCTGCCTACAGACAGAAACTAAAACAAGAGGCTCCCACGCTGAGGTCTGTCCAACGCTGGTCCGACCAAGCTGACTCCACACTCCAAGACTGCTTCCATCACGTGGACTGGGATATGTTTCGTATTGCATCAGATAACAATATTGACGAATACGCTGATTCGGTGTGCGAGTTCATTAGAACATGCGTTGAAGATGTCGTTCCCATAGCAATGATTAAAACATTCCCTAACGAGAAACCGTGGATTGATGGCAGCATTCGCGTGAAACTGAAAGCGCGAACCACTGCTTTTAATCAGGGCAAGGTGACTGGTAACATGACCGAATACAAACAGTGCAGCTATTCCCTCCGCAAGGCTATCAAACAAGCTAAGCGTCAGTACAGAGACAAAGTAGAATCTCAATTCAACGGCTCAGAACAAGAGGCATGTGGCAGGGTCTACAGTCAATCACGGACTACAAGAAGAAATCCAGCCCAGTCACGGACCAGGATGTCTTGCTCCCAGGCAGACTAAATCACTTTTTTGCCCGCTTTGAGGACAATACAGTGCCACTGACATGGCCTGCAACGAAAACATGCGGACTCTCCTTCACTGCAGCCGAGGTGAGTAAGACATTTAAACGTGTTAACCCTCGCAAGGCTGCAGGCCCAGACGGCATCCCCAGCCGTGCACCAGTCTGCTGTTCCCACATGCTTCAAGAGGGCCACCATTGTTCCTGTTCCCAAGAAAGCTAAGGTAACTGAGCTAAACGACTACCGCCCCGTAGCACTCACTTCCGTCATCATGAAGTGCTTTGAGAGACTAGTCAAGGACCATATCACCTCCACCCTACCTGACACCCTAGACCCACTCCAATTTGCTTACTGCCCAAATAGGTCCACAGACGATGCAATCTCAACCACACTGCACACTGCCCTAACCCATCTGGACAAGAGGAATACCTATGTGAGAATGCTGTTCATCGAGTGCAACTGGGTACTGGACTTCCTGACGGGCCGCCCCCAGGTGGTGAGGGTAGGCAACAACATCTCCAGTGTTGCTTGCCTTCACGTGAGCATAGATGGTATTTAGCTCATCTGATAGGCTTGCATCACTGGGCAACATGCAGCTGGGTTTCCCTTTGTAATCCGTGATACTTTGCAAGCCATGACACATCGGACGAGCGTCAGAGCCGGTGTAGTAGGATTCAATCTTAGTCCTGTATTGACGCTTTGCCTGTATGATAGTTTGCCGAAGGGCAGAGCAGGATTTTTTTGGGGGGGACATCACCTTACAAGAGAATTGCGATGAGGCACGTTTGGCCTCCCCTCATACATTTATGTGATTCTACCTACTGGATGCCACTTCACTTTCCTTGGCACATACTGTTCTCATTGTCAGAACCTCTGAGGGAGGTTAATGTTGGGACTAACCTGGCTTCGGAGAGTGTGATACATCGAAACAAGTATTTTTAAAAAAGTGGGTTACTGTTATAACCCTGGTTCTCTGATAATATGAGTGAGACATATCACTGATTTCCCTGCTCGCAAGAGAGCAAGGAAGATAGACATTTTTGAGAATGACCAGAGGATGGGTGAGTTGCACCTTATAAAGACAGGAGGGGCTCACTTCATTCGTCACTCAACCTGTCTATCTCTGACAGACGCTGTGTGATTGGTTCTTCCCCGAGTAGTGATTAGTAGAGGGGATCCCAATGAGATACATCTTAGTCATATTATCAGAGAACCTGATCCACTTGTTCAAACTGAATAATAGAAAATAGATTTCCTAAGATTAGCTGCTTTGTACAGGACTCCCACAGCCATTTGCATTCAAATTTGCATACAAATTCCTTGCAGTGTTGTAGCGGATATAGAGGGCAGCTCGACATGGGACTCAAACACACACACATAGCCCCTTGTCTCAAGGATCCCAAGATAATAATTCATTTGATGTGCTCACATAGGCCTACTACGGTCATTAGAAGGATAGTTAGTTAGTCGTAAAGCCCCATGATAAGGTCGTTAATAACCCTGAACTTAGCCGGCAACCACCCGATACTCTACCCTGCACTTAAGAGACTGCTGCCCTATGTAGGTTTGAAGGGATTGTCCGTAGAGCTCTGAAACAGGATTGTGTCGAGGCATAGATCTGAAGGGTACCAAAAAATGTCTGCATCATTGAAGGTCCCCAAGAACACAGTAGCTTCCATCATTCTTAAATGGAAGAAGTTTGGAACCACCAAGACTGGTTCCAGGAGCTGGCCACCTGGCCAAACTGAGCAATTGGGGGTGAAAGGCCTTGGTCAGGGAGGTGACCAAGAACGCTATGGTCACTGACAGAGCTCCAGAGTTCCACTGTGGAGATGGGAGAACCTTCCAGAAAGACGACAATCTCTGCAGCACTCCACCAATGAGGCCTTTATGGTAGAGTGGCCAGATGGAAACCATTCTCAGTAAATGGCACATGACAGCCTGCTTGGTGTTTGCCAAAAGGCACCTAAAGGTCTGATGAAACAAAGATTGAACTCTTTGGCCTAAATGCCAAGTGTTATGTCTGGAGGAAACCTGGAAGCATCCCTACGTTGAAGCATGGTGGTGACAGCATCATACTGTGGGGATGTTTTTCAGCGGCAGCGTCTGGGAGACTAGTCAGGATCGAAGGAAAGGTGAACAAAGCAAAGTACAGAGATTCTTGATGAAAACCTGCTCCAGAGTGCTCAGGACCTCAGACTGGGGATAAGGTTCACCTTCCAACAGGACAACCATCCTAATCACACAGACAAGACAACGCAGGAGTGGCTTCGAGACAAGTCTCTGAAAGTCCTTGAGTGGCCCAGCAAGAGCCCGGACTTGAACCTGATGGAACATCTCTGGATAGACCTGAAAATAAGCTGTGCAGCGACGCTCCCCATCCAACCTTAGGGATCTGCAGAGAAGAATGGGAGAACTCCCCAAATACTGGTGTGCTAAGCTTGTAGCGTCATAACCAAGAAGACTCGAGGCTGTAATTGTTGCCAATGGTGCTTCAACAAAGTACTGAGTAAAGGGTCTGAATACTTATGTAAATGTGATATTTCGTTTTTTATTTGTAATAAATTTGCAAACATTTCTAAAACCCTGTTTTTGCTTTGTCATTATTGAGTATTGTGTGTAGATTGATGAGGAATAGATATTATTTAATCAATTTTGGATAACATTTGGAAAAAGTGATGGGGTCTGAATCATTTCTGAATGCACTGTATATACTATATATATATATATTCTGGACTCTGACATTGCTTGTTCTGATATTTCTATAAATATATTTATATTACAAACTCTGACATTGCTAAAGTTGCCAGAGGGAACCTTGGTGTGCATGTGTGTGTGTGCAGTAATGGCTGTTATGTGCCTCCAAAGGACCACAGTCCGTGACTCAAAGCACTGGCCTTTACCGCCTGTCCTGTCTGCTCTGTGGGTGTGTGACTTCGCCTCCAAGGACCACATTCATTTACCACTTTATAGTGTATAGTGTAGCCTAGGCATAGCCAATCTTCCCCGCACTGACAGTGGTAGCTTCCACTTGAACCACAGACTTTGAAATGACACGGTTTTCCCAGCCACACCATAATTTCAACAACAAAAATGTTTTACGAAAATAGGTAAATTAAAACATTTGAAAAACTATATACTCACCAAAATTTTACAGGGTAGAAAAAATTATATTATTCAATTTGATTGAGTGTATTAGATCATTAGACGTTAAGCGTTACATGGACCAGGTAGCCTTAGCTATTTCTAAACTCCGCTCCTGCCACTTGGCTTATGTTGCGTACATAACGAAGTGGGAGGGTGGTATTTAACATATACAACTGGGAAAAATCCGCTTGAACACCCTCCAACTGGTAATTGCTAGTGGGAAACACGTCTATCATCCCTGAGCTCCAACTCCTCCCACATACTGACCTCTGATGTACCCTACTAAGTAAATTACCTCTATAACAGCACTTTCTGCAGTTATATGCAACAAAACATTATTTATAAAAAGCTATCTATTAATATGGTTTTGAAAACTTTCATGTGTTTACAAGCATGATAGCTGTACTTTCAGATATGGTTGACGCAGCTTGTTTGCCATTAGCCAATCTGTGTTCCTCAACGAGTTCAACGCACCTGAATGCATCAAACGGGTAATTACGATGTCTAGGGCCTGGAAGGCCAACATAAGCGGTCGCTTAAGGCCTCCGGCCGCTAGGGGGGCTCCAACCAAATTGTTATTATGTGTAGACTTGCAGAAAATGTGCTTTAAAACCACAACATTTTCTCTATGACCCATGGCAGAATTTTTTATTTAAGACTTCAATTTGTTCTCTCCGCCGTCAAGAGGGAGACCACTAAAATGTTTTACCTGTGAGGTGGGGGGCCCCCAAACTAAATGTTGCTTAGGGTCCCAAAAAAGCTAGGGCCGTCCCTGCCACTTGGTTATGAAAGCAGCATTAGGCTAGGCCTACTGTTTTCTCAACAACATGACTGACTCAGACCACGTTTAGCTGCAGGCAGCGTTCCCTTTGTTGTGGACGACCAACCCAGCAAAGGCCTATTTCAGGTAGAAAATAACAAACATAAAACATCATTAAAGACAACATGGTCATGCACACACAGACACGTTTTAAGGTGCTACTTTATTACAAAAGTAAAAACTTGAGACTGATATTTTATGAATGATTATAAAACATTTACAATCTTTTGCACATTTTCACATGATGTTATATTATATTGTTTTCCACGTTAAAACCCTGTGTCATCTTAAAACCAAAATACGCTGCCACTCACAGGCCCATAAACCAATTATTGGAAAATAGTAGAATGAATATAGGGGATAACACTTCTGCTCCTCTACATGCGTCATCAATGTGACGTTCTACCTACTACACAGAAACCAACCAAAATCAACATTATTTCTCATTATTTCAATTCACAAGATAGATTGAAAGAGAGCGTCAGCCATTGAGAATTGAACATCAGCGATTCTTGAAAAGTAGGCTAGCTCATCATTGCTCCAACGTAAAACCACAACATTTGTGATAACCATCAATATATCCACTAACATCAAGTCTTTCAGCATACAACCAATAACAAGTGAAATAGTTCTGTATGACATCAAAACAACAATATTTCACATAATACCATTTGCCTCAAAATGTAGGCTATTTATGTGAGCGTGTCTTTGTCAGATATGTTTGTGCTAAACTGAGAGGCAAAAAGAAATAAATTGATGCACAATACATATAATATGCATATTCAAAATATACTTTAAAGTACTGTTTAGCTTTTATTTGGTCCTGGTCCGTTCATGTCTTTGTCAATTTAGTCTGTGCTAAACGGGATGAATGAAGAGTTTGTGAATTTCCTCAGGAGACTAGCAGTGACAGTGCTGGATGACAAAATATATGTTCCCAAAGCTGCTTAAATCATCTCAGCTGTTAGTCATTGGTCATATCACATACACCAATACAACTGCACTATTGATGTTGAAAGCATGCAGGGTCGGCATGACCCCCAGGCAGTCCCTCTACCCCTCCACCCCCATATCTCTCCCTTGGTCCCTCAGAAGAAGCACCATCAAAGGCCCATCTCTAACAGCACAGAGAGGAGGAGAAAAGAGAGAGGAGATAAGAGAGGAAAAAGAGAGAGAGGATAATACAGGGAGTAGAACCAGAGTGTGCTTCCTCCCTCCTACTGACAACCTCCTGACAGTTTCATAATTTGGAGCATGGAGAGAGGAAAGTCTCTTTCTCTCTCTCTCAGCCCCAAATGGAATGTTTTTTTTTTCTCCCATGACAAAACAGGAAAACAGAAAACAAACATTAGGAAATAAATAAAGTAGTACAATATTTTGTTTTTTCATTTGGTCAAAGACATGCATTATGTTTCAAGCAGGAAAATTGCACCAACAGCATTAAACACAGTACAAGTAGCGTCTCCATGGCAGTGGCATAAGCTATTTAAACACAATAGGTAAACATTTTTTTATTACATAAACAGTGCATTAAGAAAATACAGAATGCATTTCACAAGATGTATTTCATAGTAAACCTATACACACCTATTCATCTTATAGAACTACATTTTCCACACGCTCTCCTAACGTTAGATGGCCTAACACAGAGGGTGCAGTCCAGACTGAGTTAGCCAGACTGTTATTCATCCCTCATATACCTCTCTGTCCCTGAGCAGTTTGTGTCCCTCTTTACCTTTTGACTTGAAAACACCCCTTAATTAAACCCTAATGTCACTGTTTTTCTTCCTCAGTTCATACATTACATTTCCCCCAAGAGCTACATGGGAAAGAGCTTGTTTACAATAGAACAGAACTTTCAGCACAGGCTGGGGGGGCTTCCAAAAGACGCTCACTTGTCATTTTATGCCCAACACTTTATTTTCTTTGGATTCCAACCCCTCAATGGCTGTTCCAACCGACAGACAGACTGCGGCCCAGAGTGCAGCAGTAGAGTCCTGGCATTGACTTCAGCCTGTGAAGCGAATCAGGGCCCTGCTACACAAACGCCCTTCACTGCAGTAACCGCCAATAGCCCTACCACTCTCCAAGACTCCATTACCTTGTGGCCATAAAAGAAACTGTTAGCAACACCCCATAGGTCCTGGGCAGAGATTGTGAAATCGGTTGCCTTTCTCCTTCAGAGAAAGATCGACCCAGCCCACGCCGTGTCCATGACCCGTTGGCTTTGCACTGTGTATCTCTGCCAAGATTGTGTATGTCTGTGTGTGTGTGTTTTGCCATGCAAATAACATTATGTTAAGCTTATTTTAAACAAAGAACGTGAATAACAACTTACAATAAATTAAATCTGACTAAAGTATAGCCAAATCAGTACTCTTTATGACAGCTCACCCCCAAATTGTGCCAATCAACCCCATTCATTTGAGAATAAGGCTCTACACCACAGAACCTGTGTTATTTGGATTCCACTCGACATTAGACCACTTTTGAGATGTGAAAAGGGAAGACTTAGGTGTCGGGTCAAACTGTCCCTATAAGTGTGTCAGTTGTTGCTCTGTGGTCAGTCACTGTGGTTGAAGCTCAGTGGTTCTGGATGGAATTAACAGTGTGAGGCAGCCTGAGGCGGACCACTGCTTCACTTGAACTGTCACCACTGACAACAAGAACAAGGCCATTTTACCCTGCCCTATCAACCGGCTGAGCTCAATACAGCGCTACAAGATGAACATCAGAGTCAGAAAGTTGGTCAAGATCTGTAACTCTGTATACTGTAACTCTGTATACTGTAACTCTGTATACTGTAACTCTGTATACTGTAACTCTGATACATGTACTTCAGATGTATAGTGAGTGATTGCTGTATGACACTTTCATCCAAAGACCCTTCCAGTTACAAGACATCTTCAGTGTGTGTATCTGTGGTTAGGGGCAACTTCTACCTTGAATACCAAGGAGTAAAGAGTGTACAGGAGAGTGGTGGGTTGGAGCCAAGCTCGCCTCCTCCAGGTCAGAGCATGTTAACGTCCACGTAGGCTACATGTCAGATTTGTTCTCAAAGTCAAACCATATCTGCCCTGCCCGGCAACAGAGAGAGGACCTGTTTGATATGTTTGCTTAAGGAGAGCTAATCACAGCCAATCTCCCAGACTCCCATCTGCTTCTATTACATAATTCCCAGCACAAGGTATATGTATGTGTGTGTGCTTGTGTGTGTGTCTGTATGTGTTTGTGTTTAATCCTTCCATGAGTCTCTGAGGCTTGGATTTAAACTTGTTAAAATCAGTAATATAGTCAAACCCTTTTTACCACCAGTGACGTCATCGGTAATGTCATCAGGGGGTTGGAACTTAGAAGTGAAGCCTTCCTGGAGTCTACACACTTCTTCTCTCTGTCATCTTTGTGAGAATGTGTGTTTTCATACACAACAATGTTTGCATACGGTGTGTGTGTGTGCACGTGTGTCTGTTATTGTGTGTTATCATGTTATGTCATTTTGGGGGATTGTGTGTCGCTCTGTACACAAGCCATGCTTTATTAACGGTACCATATTTATACAAAAATAAATCTATATGTAAAATGTGACACAAATGGTAAGGTAACGTGAACAGTGACACAGTTCATAACATGATGCTCAGTCTGTTCTGGTTGGGACCTGTTTGAGTCTGAGAGGGTGCAGTCCAGACTGAGTTAGCCAGACTGGCTCTGCGGTAAAGCTCAGAGACGTAGGGTAGATTGGGTTCCTTTGAGTCCAGTGGTGTAAATGAGGGGGAACCCCTCAGGTTGTCCTGTGTGGCTCAGTTGGAAGAGCATGGTGTTTGCAATGCCGTGGTTGTGGGTTCAATTCCCATGGGGGACCAATTAAGAAAATGTATGCATTTACTGCTGTAAGTTGCTCTACTGTGTACAAGAGTGTCTGATAAATGACTTGAGCTGTAAACCTTGAACTGGGGCTCCTATCCAAGGTTCAACTAGCCTGGAACCCCTATATGGGCTTCCCCAGTCACTACCATGCCCACCACTGGTTGGGTCTGGTGCCTGACCCTGGGTTGAGATACTGTTTAAACCTGGTGTTAGAATGCATAACATTTGTGGCTCGATTTCAGCAGTTGCTCTCATTGCTATAGAGCAGGTTTTCCCAAAGTCGGTCCTGGGGCCCACCTGGGTACAGGTTGTGGTTTTTCCCCTAGCACTACACAGCTGATTCAAATAATCAAAGCTTGATGATGAGTTGGTTATTTGAATCAGCTGTGTAGTGAAACGGCAAAAACCAAAACGGGGCTAGGGAAACCCTGCTATGGAGTATCACAGTACGAGTCATAATACCCACAACACCTAGAGGTCAAACAGGTCAATGCTTCCAATTGTTTTTCTACCATACATTTCCCCATAGGAGTTTTTAGAAATATTTCAAATAAGGGCTGTGTTTCGTGTAAGTTTTGATAAGCATGTAAATCTCTATAGACAAGGTGAATTCTATCCATATATTTAACTGTATTTCTCCCCCAAAAATGAAATTGTAATTAGTTGCTAATTTGGCTATCATAAAGAACTACAAATGCATTGATGATGTGGACGAGACTGCCCAATTGAGGCAAAGGTAAGAATCTCTGGATTTAATATCTAATGTTAGCTAAATGTAGTAAGGAATAAATTGGCTAATTTCTTTAAATGGACAATTCTGTGAACTGTCTGGTGCAATATTTAAATTGACTCAATACCTGTTAGCAAATGTGTCAGCTAGAGATGACACAAATTTGGCTTGGTGCAGGAGATTGCATGGATTTGTTGTTTTTTGATCCTAATTAGCATTTTAGAATCTGAGAGTAAATAGAGACTAATATATTGGTAAAATTCCCCTTGTACGAGATTAACATTTACATGTCACGCCAGGGTAAGCCTACATGAAACAAAGCCCTTATTTTAAGTGTTTCTAACATCTCCTATGGGAAAACTTTATGGGAGAAAAACGATTGGAACCATTTCCCTGTTTGAACGCTAGGTTTTATGGGTATTATGACACCTCCACTGTGGGGCTCTATGTACATTACTTCCAGTCACTTTCATAGCGTAAAGAAGGTGTAGACAGGGTCAGAAGAACCCAAACAGATCAGAACCCAGCCCAGTGTGTGTGTGTGTGTGTGTGTGTGTGTGTGTGTGTGTGTGTGTGTGTGTGTGTGTGTGTGTGTGTGTGTGTGTGTGTGTGTGTGTGTGTGTGTGTGTGTGTGTGTGTGTGTGTGTGTGTGTGTGTGTGTGTGTGTGTGTGAGCCAGTGTCTCTCAGCTACAGGCCAGTGACATACATCTCCATCCCATCGTTGAAGGTGAAGATGGTGGTGGTGCTGGCACTGTTGGCCCCCTGTTTCACGTCACTGATGGTCTCATAGAAGTTCTCCCCACCAGGCAAGGCCCTAGATGGAGGGGCCGGGGGGCATGCTGGAGGTCCCTGGGGGCATGGGGCCTCTGGAGACGATGCTCCCTGCTGAGGAGGCTTCTTCCTGGGCTTTAGTGTAGCGTTCGCCCCCAGCGCACCGTTATTGGTTCCTGCCCACTCATGTTTCCGGTGGGAGTTGATAGTGGCGTACGCCGGGTCCGACTCGGCCACCACACAGGGGGGGCAGGACCTGTCGCCGACGGGCTCGTAGCAGGGCTCCTCATGAGATCGGGCCTGGCCACCCTGGATCCCCCGACCGCCACCCCATGCCCCGTTCCCTCCCTCATTCCCTCCTGCTCCTCCTCCCCTACCTCCTCCATTCTTACCCCCAGAGCAGTGGTTGCGGGGGAGGGTCTTGGCTGCGCTGTGGTCTGGGGAAGGTTTCTTCTTCTGTGGTTTACACACGGTGGAGTAGGTGTCTGTGATCTGAAGATGAGACAGAGAGAGGGAGAGACACTTAGCTATCAATAATATAATAATAATATATGCCATTTAGCAGACGCTTTTATCCAAAGCGACTTACAGTCATGTGTGCATACATTCTACGTATCACATATAGTACAACTGTTGATGTTGTGGCTACACACATCTTACACATGCAGACTTGTTCAACAGGGAGAAGGCTATAACACAGCTTAAACAGTCTCACTTATGGTACATGGAAATAAAGGACAATATGACCGACCACAATGATTTACGTAAGTTTAGTAATTTATTGTCCTAAATTGTATTTTTTTATTATACATGCAGTGTATTCGGAAAGTATTCAGACCCCTTGAATTTTTTCCACATTTTGTTACGTTACAGCCTTATTCTAAAATGGACTAAATAGTTGTGTTCCTAATCAATCTACACACAATCTACACACAATACTCCCATAATGACAAAGGTATCTATAAAAAATGGGAATATCACATTTACATAAGTATTCAGAACCTTTACTCAGTGCTTTGTTGAAGCACCTTTGGCAGCGATTACAGCCTCGAGTCTTCTTGGGTATGACGCTACAAGCTTGGCACACCTGTATTTTGGGAGTTTTTTCCATTCTTCTCTGCAGATCCTCTCAAGCTCTTTCAGGTTGGAAGGGTAACATCGCTGTACAGCTATTTTCAGGTCTATCCAGAGATGTTCGATTGGGTTCAAGTCCGGGCTCTGGCTGGGCCACTCAAGAGACTTGTCCCGAAGCCCCTCTTGTGTTGTCTTGGCTGTGTGCTTAGGGTTGTTGTCCTGTCTCGAAGCCACTCCTGCGTTGTCTTGTCTGTGTGCTTAGGATGGTTGTCCTGTTGGAAGGTGAACCTTCGCCCCAGTCTTAGGTCTTGAGCTCTCTATAGAAGGTTTTCATCAAGGATCTCCCTGTACCTTTCTCCGTTCATCTGTCCCTCGATCCTGACTATTCGCACAGATGCTGCCACCACCATGCTTCTCTGTAGGGATGGTGCCAGGTTTGATTAATTGAAACAGCATTCACCTGATCTAAATTCTGAGTCTCATAGCAAAGGGTCTGAATACTTAAGTAAATAAGGTATTTCTGTTTCTTATTTGTAATAAATTTGCACACATTTCTAAAAAGCATTTTTTTGCTTGTTATTTTGGGGTATTGTGTGTAGATTGATGAATAAAGCTGTAACATAACGAAAAGTGGAAAAAGTGAAGGGGTCTGAATACTTTCCGAATGCACTGTACTCTGTAGACAGGCCTATGCCAAACGTTTAACACTGTAGGAAAATCCCTTGGTGTCTGAGAGAGCTAGAGAACGAGAGCGATATGGAGAACGATAGGTAAAGAGAGAGATATGGAGAACGATAGGTAAAGAGAGAGTGAGCTGTTTGCTCAGCAAGCATTTCTCATGAGCAGTAGAGCAGAGGTGCCAGTCTGGGTGTGAACATGGAAGACACTCATGACCATATCCCAAAATCCTTTGGGACACTTCTCTCCTAATAAAACTATGACACAGGAATGCCATGGAGGTCACAACGTCAGTTAAATGAAATGCCTCTGTAAGGTTCTACACATGCCATTTGGTTGTGAAAATGTTAATGACTTAAGAGCTCTAGTAGTTTACACTCACTCACTCACTCACTCACTCACTCACTCACTCACTCACTCACTCACTCACTCACTCATTCACTCATTGAGAAGCATGTTTTAGTGTTTTGGCTGGCATACAGATCCCTGACACACACCATTCTATTTTCTCCACTACTTGTCCGGGCTGACTGTGGTGAAATGTAACTGGTTTATCCTGTGGTTAGGTAACTCTGCCACTCAACCCAGCCACAGCACACAGCAGGCTGATAACACAGTTTACTTTAGCTTATCCTGCCTGGGAAAAATGGGTCAGGTTACTGCACTGTGCAAGTAGTGTCAACACATATACACACAGGCCTTGCATACTTTAGGTGCAGGCTGACACACAGACAGACAGTCACGAGGGCAATCAAAACCTCACCATATTATCAAAGGCACCAAGCCTGCTGTACGTTTCAAATGTACAATACTAGTGTTGAATTGAGCATAAAGTGCATTTGGAAAGTATTCAGACCTCTTGACTTTTTCCACATTTAGTTACGTTGCAGCCTTATATTTAATTTTTTTTTATTCACCTTTATTTAACCAGGTAGACTAGTTGAGAACAATTTCTCATTTACAACTGTGACCTGACCAAGATAATGCAAAGCAGTGCGTCACAAACAACAACACACTGTTACACATGGAATAAACAAACATACAGTCAATTATACAATAGAAAAAGTCTATATACAGTGTGTGCAAATGAGGTAGGATATGGGAGGGAAGGCAATAAATAGGCCATAGTGGTGAAATAATTACAATATAGCAATTAAACACTGGAGTGATAGATGTGCAGAAGATGAGTGTGCAAGTAGAGATACTGAGGTGCAAAATAAAATAAATAAATAACAGTATGGGGATAAGGTAGTTGGATGGGCTATTTACAGATGGGCTATGTACAGGTGCAGTGATCTGTGAGATGCTCTGAACGCTGGTGCTTAAAACTAGTGAGGGAGATATGAGTCTCCAGCTTCAGTGATTTTTGCAGTTCGTTCCAGAGAACTGGAAGGGAAGGAGGAATTGGCTTTGGGGGTGACCAGTGAAATATACCTGCTGGAGCGCATGCCAAGGGTAGGTGCTGCTCTGGTGACCAGTGAGCTGAGACAAGGCGGAGCTTTACCTAGCAAAGACTTATAGATGACCTGGAGCCAGTGGGTTTGGCGACGAATATGAAGCGAGGGCCAGCCAACGAGAGCATACAGGTCTGTGGTGGGTAGTATATGGGGCTTTGGTGAAAAAATGGATGGCACTGTGATAGACTGCATCCAATTTGCTGAGTAGAATGTTGGAGGCTATTTTGTAAACGACATTTAGTTTTACTTGCATTTAAGAGCAGTTGGAAGCAATGGAAGGAGAGTTGTATGGCATTGAAGCTCGTCTGGAGGTTGGTTAAGACAGTGTCCAAAGAAGGGCCAGATGTATACAGAATGGTGTTGCCTGCGTAGAGGTGGATCAGAGAATCACCAGCAGCAAGAGCGACATCCTTGATGTATACAGAGAAAAGAGTCGGCCCGAGAATTGAACCCTGTGGCTCCCCCATAGAGACTGCCAGAGGTCCGGACAACAGGTCCTCCGATTTGACACACTGAACTCTGTCTGACAAGTAGTTGGTGAACCAGGTGAGGCAGTCATTTGTGAAACCAAGGCTGTTGAGTCTGCCGATAAGAATGTGGTGATTGACAGAGTCGAAAGCCTTGGCCAGGTCAATGAATACAGCTGCACAGTATTGTCTCCTATCGATGGCGGTTATGATGTCGTTTAGGACCTTGAGCGTGGCTGAGGTGCACCCATGGCCAGCTCGGAAACCAGATTGCATAGCGGAGAAGGTACAGTGGGATTCGAAATAGTCGGTGATCAGAACGTCATCAGCATACATGCATATCTTATGTTCACTGCCTCTTATTGTTATTCCCTCTAAGGTCTGTCTAAGGCCTCTTATTGTTATTCCCTCTAAGGTCTGTCTAAGGCCTCTTATTGTTATTCCCTCTAAGGTCTGTCTAAGGCCTCTTATTGTTATTCCCTCTAAGGTCTGTCTAATTGTTATTCCCTCTAAGGTCTGTCTAAGGCCTCTTATTGTTATTCCCTCTAAGGTCTGTCTAAGGCCTCTTATTGTTATTCCCTCTAAGGTCTGTCTAAGGCCTCTTATTGTTATTCCCTCTAAGGTCTGTCTAAGGCCTCTTATTGTTATTCCCTCTAAGGTCTGTCTAAGGCCTCTTATTGTTATTCCCTCTAAGGTCTGTCTAAGGCCTCTTATTGTTATTCCCTCTAAGGTCTGTCTAAGGTTATTCCCTCTAAGGTCTGTCTAAGGCCTCTTATTGTTATTCCCTCTAAGGTCTGTCTAAGGCCTCTAATTATTCCCGAGGTCTGAGAAGGCCTCTTACAGCCTTGTATTCCCTCTAAGGTCTGTCTAAGGCCTTTATCTTTATTCTAGCCTGAATAAGGTCTGTCTAAGGCCTCTTTTAACTTTATTCCCATCCCACTGAATCAAAGGTCTGTCTAGGCCTCTTATTTGTTATTCCATGACCTCTATATTGTCTGTCTAATGCCTCTTATTGTTATTCCATTCTTTCTATTATTGGTCTGTCTAAGGCCTCTTATTGTTATTTCTTTCTTATCTTTACCCTATTTCTAAGGTTGGGTCCTGTCTTATTGCCTGTGCTAATGGTTCTGAGGTACAAGGAGAAGATCGTGGGTGATAGATTACATTTCCTTGTCTTGTTCCCCTCGCTCTAATTTTATCGTTCGTGTCAAATGTCCATTTATCTTTATTCTAGCGGTCGGACATGAATACAGTGTTTTGATGCACTGTATCACTTCTTTGTTGAAACCAAATCTTTCCATAACTTGGAATAGGTAATCCCATCCCACTGAATCAAATGATTTTTCTGCATCTAGGCTGATTAATATTGCAATTGTCTTATTCTGAGTAATGTGGTCCATGACATGTAGTGTTCTCCTTATATTGCCCTGTGTCTGCCTATTTTGTATGAAACCAGTTTGATCTCCGTCAATCAATTCTGGGATTATGTTCTCCATTCTTTTGGCTATTATTGATGCATATAGTTTATAATCTGTGTTAAGAATAGCGATAGGTCTATATGAACTGCATTCTTTCTTATCTTTACCCTCTTCTGGGATTACTGATATGATGGCCTTTCTCCATGATTGTGGGAGAACCTCTCCCCCCTCAGAGTCCAATTAAAACAGTCCTTAAGTAGAGGTGCTAATTGTTCTCTGAAGGTCTTGAACCATTCTGAAGGGAAGCCATCAGTGCCTGGAGACTTGTTGACTTTTTGTTGAGATATTGCTTTATTAATTTCTTCGGTGGGTATTTCTAAAGTTAGTCTATCATTTTGTTCTGTCCCAATTGAGGGGAGATCAAGTGAGTTCAAAAAGTGTTCTATTGTCTGTGCATCTGCCTTCTCTGGTTGCTTGTACAGATTTGTGTAATATGATTCAAATGCATTCTGTATTTCATCTCATTTGCATGTGATCTTTTTTGTTTTGGGGTCTTTTATTTTGAAAATGGTTTTCTGTTCTTGTTGTTTCCTGAGTCTCCATGCTAGTAATTTGGTTTCCTTTGAGCCTGCTTCATAATATCGTTGTTTCAGGAACCTAAGCTTTTTCTCTACTTCTTCTCTATAAATCTGGTCAATTTCCTGTTTTACCTTTTGAATGTCTCGTAATATAAGAGGGTCTTTGTATTGACTATGAGATCGTTTATAAGTTTCTTAGGGTTTCCTGTCATTTCAGCAGTTTCTGTGCTTTAATCTTTTTCTTGAGAGATGATGTGGTTATGATCTTCCCTCTAATAACTGCCTTAGCTGCATCCCACAATATAGCAGGAGATACTTCCCCATTATCATTATTCTCCAGATAGATGTTCAATTCTGTCTTTATTGATTCCTTGAATGCTGGATCATTCAGCATGCTTGTATTAAGTTTCCATATAGTATTTCTTGGTTTGCTATCAAGGTGCAGAGTTAGGTAAAATCCATTATGATCTGATAAGTCACTCTGCCTAAAAACTAGTCTAACCTGGAGTATTCAGTGTGGCGGGCTGAGTAAAAAGTATATTCCTTATCGGTCTTGTGGGTGTCACGCCATACATCGAGCAGTCCTAGATCCTGCAGTATCCTATTGATCTTTTTGGCAACTAGGCTCATTTTCCTAATTCGGTTTGTGCTGTCCAATTTTGAGTTTAGAATTGTGTTAAAGTCCCCTCCACAGATTAGAGTGCCAGTGGTTTCTGTGGCAATTAAATGAAACACCTTCCTGTAGAAGACCATGTCATTCCCTGGCGGTGCGTATACATTAAATAATGTAACTTCCTGTAGAAGACCATGTCATTCCCTGGCGGTGTGTATACATTAAATAATATAACTTCCTGTAGAAGACCATGTCATTCCCTGGCGGTGTGTATACATTAAATAATGTAACTTCCTGTAGAAGACCATGTCACTCCCTGGTGGTGCGTATACATTAAATAATGTAACTTCCTGTAGAAGACCATGTCATTCCCTGGCGGTGTGTATACATTAAATAATGTAACTTCCTGTAGAAGACCATGTCACTCCCTGGGGGTGCGTATACATTAAATAATGTAACTTCCTGTAGAAGACCATGTCATTCCCTGGCGGTGCGTATACATTAAATAATGTAACTTCCTGTAGAAGACCATGTCATTCCCTGGCGGTGTGTATACATTAAATAATGTAACTTCCTGTAGAAGACCATGTCATTCCCTGGCGGTGTGTATACATTAAATAATGTAACTTCCTGTAGAAGACCATGTCACTCCCTGGGGGTGTGTATACATTAAATAATGTAACTTCCTGTAGAAGACCATGTCACTCCCTGGGGGTGCGTATACATTAAATAATGTAACTTCCTGTAGAAGACCATGTCACTCCCTGGGGGTGTGTATACATTAAATAATGTAACTTCCTGTAGAAGACCATGTCACTCCCTGGGGGTGCGTATACATTAAATAATGTAACTTCCTGTAGAAGACCATGTCACTCCCTGGGGGTGTGTATACATTAAATAATGTAACTTCCTGTAGAAGACCATGTCACTCCCTGGGGGTGCGTATACATTAAATAATGTAACTTCCTGTAGAAGACCATGTCACTCCCTGGGGTGTCACTCCCTGGGGGTGTATACATTAAATAATGTAACTTCCTGTAGAAGACCATGTCCCTCCCTGGCGGTGCCTATACATTAAATAATGTAACTTCCTGTAGAAGACCATGTCACTCCCTGGGGGTGCCTATACATTAAATAATGTAACTTCCTGTAGAAGACCATGTCACTCCCTGGGGGTGCGTATACATTAAATAATGTAACTTCTGGTAGAAGACCATGTCACTCCCTGGGGGTGCGTATACATTAAATAATGTAACTTCCTGTAGAAGACCATGTCACTCCCTGGGGGTGCGTATACATTAAATAATGTAACTTCCTGGAGAAGACCATGTCACTCCCTGGTGGTGCGTATACATTAAATAATGTAACTTCCTGTAGAAGACCATGTCACTCCCTGGGGGTGCGTATACATTAAATAATGTAACTTCCTGGAGAAGACCATGTCACTCCCTGGTGGTGCGTATACATTAAATAATGTAACTTCCTGGAGAAGACCATGTCATTCCCTGGGGGTGCGTATACATGAAATAATGTAACTTCCTGTAGAAGACCATGTCATTCCCTGGGGGTGCGTATACATTAAATAATGTAACTTCCTGGAGAAGACCATGTCACTCCCTGGTGGTGCGTATACATTAAATAATGTAACTTCCTGTAGAAGACCATGTCATTCCCTGGGGGTGTGTATACATTAAATAATGTAACTTCCTTGTTATCCAGTTTACATTTAACAAGTATAAATCTACCCTCCTTGTCTTTTATTTCTGACATAAAACTCAAAATTAACTGAATTTGGAATCAAGATTGCAACTCCCCTTCTACCCATTTTGTAAGAAGAAAAAAAATTGTTCCTATATCCCATTTTCTTGAGTTTCTCGTGTTCAGGTGGATAAGTGAGTTTCCTGCCAGAATAGTATGTCACCTCTCTCCCGTTTCATCTCTGCTATTACCTTACTTCTCTTGATGTCACTCCCCAGTCTGTTTACATTGAGATTTATGACCTTACTTCTCTTGATGTCACTCCCCAGTCTGTTTAAATTGAGATTTATGACCTTACTTCTCTTGATGTCACTCCCCAGTCCGTTTACATTGAAACTTATGACCTTACTTCTCTTGATGTCACTCCCCAGTCCGTTTACATTGAGATGTATGACCTTACTTCTCTTGATGTCACTCCCCAGTCTGTTTACATTGAGACTGATGACCTTACTTCTCTTGATGTCACTCCCCAGTCTGTTTACATTGAGATGTATGACCTTACTTCTCTTGATGTCACTCCCCTTACTTCTCTTGATGTCACTCCCCAGTCTGTTTACATTGAGACTGATGACCTTACTTCTCTTGATGTCACTCCCCAGTCCGTTTACATTGAGATGTATGACCTTACTTCTCTTGATGTCACTCCCCAGTCCGTTTACATTGAGATGTATGACCTTACTTCTCTTGATGTCACTCCCCAGTCCGTTTACATTGAGACTTATGACCTTAACTTCCCCATGATGCATCAATATAAATAAAATACCCTGTGCACCATATCTGCCTGCTTATCATGAACCTAAAAATGAATGAGAAATCAAGAACGATAATAGGAGAAAAGCACTTTTAAAGAATAACTAGGCATCCTCTACTGATGGAATGAGGTCAATATCCTTCCAGGATACCCGGCCAGGTCGATTAGAAAGGCCTGCTCACTGAAGTGTTTTAGGGAGCGTTTGACAGAGATGAGGGGTGGTCTGTACTTAAAATGGATTAAGTACATTTTTTTTCCCTCATCAACCTACACACAGTATCCCATAATGACAAAACAAAAACACGTTTTTAGAAATGTTTGCAAATGTATAAAAACACCAAAATCAGAAATTCATTTTATACATAAATATTCAAACCCTTTGCCATGAGACTCGAAATTAAGCTCAGGTGCATCCTGTTTCCATTGATCATCCGTGAGATGTTCCTACAACTTGATTGGAGTCCACCTGTTGTAAATTCAAATGATTGGACATGATTTGGAAAGACACATACCTGTCTATATAAGGTCTCACAGATGACAGTGCATGTCAGAGCAAAAACCAAGCCATGAGGTCAAAGGAATTGTCTGTAGAGCTCAGAGACCGGACTGTGTCGAGGCACAGATCTGGGGAAGGGTACCAAAACATTTCTGCAGCACTGAAGGTCCCCAAGAACACAGTGGCCTCCAACATTCTTAAATGGAAGAAGTTTGGAACCACCAAGACTCTTCCTAGAGCTGGCCACCCGGCCAAACTGAGCAATCAGGGGAGAAGGGCCTTGGTCAGGGAGGTGATCAAGAACCCGATGGTCACTCTGATAGAGCAGATGTGTTGTTACCTACCTTTACCACCTGGGGGCGGCCCGTCAGGAAGTCCAGGATCCAGTTGCAGAGGGAGGTGTTGAGTCCCAGGGTCCTTAGCTTAGTGATGCGCTTTGAGGGCACTATGGTGTTGGACGCTGAGCTGTAGTCAGTGAATAGCATTCTCACATAGGTGTTCCTTTTGTCCAAGTGGGAAAGGGCAGTGTTGAGTGCAATAGAGATTTCATCATCTGTGTATATGTTGGGGCGGTATGCAAATTGGAGTGGGTCTAAGGTTTCTGGGATGATGGTGTTGATATGAGCCATGACCAGACTTTCAAAGTATTTCATGGCTACAGACATGAGTGCTACGGGTCGGTAGTCATTTAGGCAGGTTACCTTGGTGTACTTGGGGACAGGAACTATGGTGGCCTGCTTGAAAAATGTTGGTGTTACAGACTTGGTCAGGGACAGGTGAAAATGTCAGTGAAGACACTTGCCAGTTGGTCAGCGCATGATCGGAGTACACGTCCTGGTAATCCGGTGAAGCATGGTGGTGGCAGCATCATGCCGTGGGAATGTTTTTCAGCGGCAGCGTCTGGGAGACTAGTCAAGATCGAGGATTATAAAGAGCTAAGTATAAAGAGATCCTTGATGAAAACCTGCTCCAGAGAACTCAGGACTTTAGACTGGGGCGAAGGTTCACCTTCCAACAGGACAATGAACCTAAGCACACAGCCAAGACAACACAAGAGTGGCTTCGGAACAAGTCTCTGAATGTCCTTGAGTGGCCCGGCTAGAGCCCGGACTTGAACCTGATCGAACATCTCTGGAGAGACCTGAAAATAGCTGTACAGCGATGCTACCCTTCCAACCTGAAAGAGCTTGAGAGGATCTGCAGAGAAGAATGGGAGAAACTCCCCCAAATACAGGTGTGCCAAGGTTGTAGCGTCATACCCAAGAAGACTGGAGGCTGTAATCGCTGCAAACGGTACTTCAACAAAGTACTGTGTAAAGGGTCTGAATACTTATGTAAATGTGATATTTCCATTTTTTGTAAATACATTTGCTAACATTTCTAAAAACCTGTTTTCCTTTCTCATTACAGGGTGTAGATTGATGAGGGGTCAAACATGATTTAATACATTTTAGAATAAGGCTGTAACGTAACAAAATGTGGGAAAAGGGAAGTGGTCTGAATACTTTCCGAATGCACTGTATATTTTTTATACTCTGAAAAACCTCATACAAGAGAAGATTAACAAAAAGAGTTCCTCTTTTCATAAGATTCAACATGAAATCTCTCTCTCGTCTCTCGCTCACTGTCTTTCTCTATCCCTCTCTCTTCCTGACAGACTTCGAGCCACACGTATATACCCTGCCCCCACAAATCTGTGGTGATCTTTTTTGATAAACAAAGACCCTACCATGCGCTGTGTGTGGGCTCTGTGCAGTCATTCTGTATGTGTATGTTTGTGTGTGTGCGTGTGTGTGTGTGAATGTGTGCATGCACGTGCGCTCTGCAGCGTTTTCAGCAGAGGAAGGAAGTCCAAGTCACAAGATGATGGGGGTTTCAGAACTTCAGTTGTTGAGGAAGCTTGTACGGTATTTTTTAAATTCTCCTCCTACTCTTATCCTTGTCTCTAAGATACTGTTCATATGTCTGCTCTCTGTGTGTGACAGAACTATTAACTTGGTATCAAAACACATTTTGAGATATCTTAAATATCGTATTTCTGTTATTTTGTGGATATCAGAAAATACGTAGTGAGTTTCAGAATGTTTTGTCTGCATTATGTATGTTAGGGGGTAAGACCCAGTTTGGGAGATCTGATTGGTTGAGAGCAGGCCAGCGCCTACCAAAGGCAAGTAGAGGAGTGGAGGAGCGAGAGGAGAGGGAGGAGTGGAGGAGCGAGAGAAGAAGGAGGAGTGGAGGGTAGTGGTGGAAATTCAACTGACACACTCCAGAGTATACTAGGGTGTGTCTGAACAACAGAGAGAACTGTTGAGTGAACAAGAACATTATTAAAGAGAAAAGGGGATTAATAACTGTTAATTTTGATGATGATTTTATAGCTAATATATTCAAACTACGCAATAAAAAAATACACGAAAGAGGGATTAACGGGGAAGACGAGAGAAAGGGAAAGACAAACAGTAAGAGACAAAGAGAGTGAAATATTTACTGTTTGAGGGAGAAAGAGGGAGAGAAACCACTTAAACTCTGCTCACAGCCACACAGCAACAGGAGGCAGTGGCTCAAACCTGTCATATACCCAGAGACAAGGAGTTAACCAGCTCATTAGCTGCTTCTTCCTGACTCAGGAGCTAAACTACAGCCTGGTCACAAGTAGCCTGCTTCTGCTGCACTCTCCTCATAACATCCTGTACACTATGTATGGACAGAGGAGGACTCAGTGTCTTCCTGTTACATTCAGTTTAACAGAGGCAGGGGATGTTAAATGTCAATAAAGTCTATATATGTGGAAACCTAAAATAAGGAAATGAAAAGGATCTGGAAATAAATGGAAAAATGTGCAATACGGACTCCCCTGGGGGACATTTGTAGATGATCTATGTTACCCATTCAGAAAAAGAGTTTAAGTCAAGTTAGAACCTGTCTATTTAGGTGAACATGGAAGAACGTGGCCCTCCGAGTTTAATCCTGAACCCCACCCTGAAGCTAAAACAGTCAACACAAACTAACAATCCCCAGACCACTGGTCACTCCCTTAAGACACAGACACAACGGCAGCATTTTCTGGACAAGAGTACATAGCGGGTGGTCCCTAAAACACACCGTGCTGAACGAACGGCAGACAAACATCAAATCAACATTTGGTCGGGGTGGGTGGAGAGAGAGACACATTCACAGCCCAGTAAGCTGTACAACTGTCACACCCTGATCTGTTTCACCTTTCTTTGTGTTTGTCTCCACCCCCTCCAGATGTCACCCATCTTCCCCATTATCCCCAGTGTACTTATACCTGTGTTCTCTGTTTGTCTGTTGCCAGTTCGTTTTGTTTCGTCAAGCCTACCAGCGTTTTTTCCCGAGCTCCTGGCTGTCTCCAGTTCCTGTTGTCTTCTAGCTTTCCTGGTTTTTGACCATTCTGCCTGACTTGACCCTGAGTCTGCCGTTCTGTAACTTCAGACACTGCTCTGGACTACTGACCTCTGTCTGCCCTTGACCTGTTTTTAAATCTAAATCCATAGACTTCCCAACAAACTTCAGGCCCTCAAATGTTTAAAAAGGATGCGGATCAGATGGTATCCTAAATGAGATGCTCATATTCACTGGTGCAAAATGTAAATGGGCTACATTAAAACATTTGTGTGAATGGTATTTGTGTGAATGGTAACCTGGGGAAGGTTTTCTGTAGTATAAATGTAAGAGTTCTAAACTTCCTTAATAAACACAATGTCCTGGGTAAAAGCCAAAGTGGATTTATACCAAAACATAGCACAACCGATCGTATTTACACCCTAAAAACCCCGATAGATAAACATGTCCACCAAAATAATACCAACTGCTATCTTTATTGACTTCCAAAAATTATTTGATACTATTTGGCATACAGGATTGTTCACAAAGTTATTGAAAGTGGTGTTAGGGGTAAAACAAATTACATAATTAAATAAATACGTGTAGCATCAAAATTGGCAGAAAACAATAGAATTCTTTAACCAGGAGTGGGGCCTTTGCCAGGGTTGCAAATCTATGCCCTGCGAGCTTCAATATTTACGTCAATGAATTGGTCATTTTAGAAAAATCCTCAGCCATTGGTGTTAGTCTGCACAATTCATAGGTTAAATGCATACGCATCTTCCCAGATGACCTGTGCTTGCTGTCACCCTCAGCACATAGCCTACAGCAGAGTTTGGACCTGCTAGAACAGTACTGCCAGACCCGGGCCCTGGGAGTAAACACCAAAAATACTAAAATAATGATATTGCAGAAAATATCCAGATCTAAGGGAATTAGACCAAGTTCTCAATTGGTACAACATAAAAAGAGTACTGCACACACTACAATGACTTAACAATGAGCTCAACTGGACACCTAAATGAGGCAGTGAATGAACTGAGACAGAAAGCACGGAAGCATTCAACGCCTGACCCAAAATTAAGTAAAGCATTGACTATGTACAGACTCAGTGAGCATAGCCTTGCTATTGAGAAAGGCCGCCATAGGCAGACCTGTCTCTCAAGAGGAGACAGGCTATGTGCACAATGCCCACAAAATGAGATGGAAACTGAGATACACTTCCTAACCTCCTGCCAAATGTATGACAATTTAGAGACACATATTTCCCTCAGATTACACAGACTCACAAAGAATTTGGATTTTTTAATATTGTTTTTAGAAACTCTCATATCTATTGGGTGAATTACCACCGGGTCCATCACGGCGCTGTACTGCAGAGCCAGATGTGCCCCAGAGACTCTGGGTTAGCGCCCAGGCTCTATCGTAACCGGCCGCGACTGGGAGGTCCGTGGGGCGACGCACAATTGGCCTAGCGTCGTCCAGGTTAGGGAGGGGTTGGCCGGTAGGGATATCCTGGTCTCATCGCGCACCAGCGACTCCTGTGGCGGGCTGGGCGCAGAGTGCGCTAACCAAGGTTGCCAGTTGCACGGTGTTTCCTCCGACACAATGGTGCGGCTTGCTTCCGGGTTGGATGCGCGCTGTGTTAAGAAGCAGTGCAGCTTGGTTGGGTTCTGTATCAGAGGACGCATGACTTTCAACCTTTGTCTCTCCCGAGCCCGTACGGGAGTTGTAGCGATGAGACTAAAAAAATTGGATACCACGAAATTGGGGAGAAAACGGGGTACAATTAAATAAAAAAAGACTAAATAAAAAAAAGATTTGTGACCTGTTGCCACAAGAAAAGGGCAACCAGGAAAAACAAACACCATTGTAAATACAACCCAAATTTATGTTGATTTATTTTCTCTTTTGTACTTTAACTATTTGCACATCATTACAACACTGTATATAGACATAAAATGACAATTTAAATGTCTTTATTATTTTGTAACTTAATGTATACTGTTAATTTTTATTGTTTATTTCACTTTTGTTTATTATCTATTTCACTTGCTTTGGCAATGTTAACATATGTTTCGCATGCCAATAAAGCCCTTCAATTGAATTGAATTGAGAGAGAGAGATAGGGAGGGAGGGGTTGCTTTACCCTCCTGACTCCAGACTGTCTCATATCAAGAGACCCTCTCAAGTATCCCATAACTCCTCATGTCAATCATTCCAATTACTTCTGGTCTGGAACCGAGCGAAAAGTGGAACTGGCCAGAAGTAGTGCACTACATGAGGAATGGGGTTTCACTTGGTCCTATAGTTTGACTGATATGTTAGAGCTAAGGGTCAGGGTGTAGAGGTTATGGGTCGACCCCCATATTGGGGTTCCACATGGCTGTAACCCGACCCTGCAGTTTAACCACAGACCAGGCACCTGACCCAGTTTGACTGGAAGACATGGACGTCAAAGGTTGTCTGTGTTATGATGGCACGGCCAATCAAAGAGGAGCTCTCTTGGTAAGCATGACCCCCTCTGTCACAATTCACACATAAAGTTAACCAGACCTGGTTTCAAATACACGTGTATTTGAGTATTTGTTATTTAAATACATGTTTTCTGTGTATTTTAGTATATTTGCCCGGGCGGTCTCTCAGACCTTGTATGTGTGTGTTCCTCTGGTCTTTTAGTGGTTCCAAAGGTCAAAACCAAAGCATTTGGTCAGTCACTATCGTCTTGGCCTTTGGAATAGCCTGCCAGAGAATCTGAGGGCCTCAGAAACTGTAGACATTTTTAAGAAAGACCTTAGGATAGATATTTTTAGCCATGCTTTTACACTGAACAAAAATATAAACGCAACATGTAAAGTGTTGGTCCAATGTTTCATGAGCTGAAATAAAAGATCCCAGAAAAGGTTTACATGCACAAAAACATATTTCTCTCAATTGTTTTGCACAAATTTGTTTACATCCCTGTTAGTGCGCATTTCTACTTTGCCAAGATAATCTACCTGACAGGTGTGGCATATCAAGAAGCTGATTAAACAGCATGACAATTACACATGTGCACCTTGTACTGGGGACAATAAAAGGCCCCTCCAACATGTGCAGTTTTGTCAGACAACACAATGCCACAAATGTCTCAAGTTTTGTTGGAGTGTGCAATTGGCATGCTGACTGCAGGAACGTCCACCAGAGCTTTTGCCAAAGAATTGAATGTTAATTTCTCTACTATAAGCCGCATCCAACGTCGTTTTAGAGAATTTGGCAGTACGTCCAACCGGCCTCACAACCGCAGACCACGTGTATGGTGTCATGTGGGTGAGCATTTTGCTGAGGTCAACATTGTGAACAGAGTGCCCAATGGTGGTGGTGGGGTTATGGTATGGGTAGGCATAAGATACGTACCACAAACACAACTATTTATTTGATCTCATTCTATATAAATAGAATACATTTGTCTCTTTATTGTATTCTTGTCTATCTTCATTTGTTATTTGTATTGTGTTTGCCTTTTATTCTTTTATTTCTTTCAGCACTTTGAAATGCATCCTCTGTAGATGTGCTACATACATAAAGATTGATTGAAATGCATCCTCTGTAGACGTGCTACATACATAAAGATTGATTGAAATGCATCCTCTGTAGACGTGCTACATACATAAAGATTGATTGAAATGCATCCTCTGTAGACGTGCTACATACATAAAGATTGATTGAAATGCATCCTCTGTAGACGTGCTACATACATAAAGATTGATTGAAATGCATCCTCTGTAGACGTGCTACATACATAAATATTGATTGATTGAAATGCATCCTCTGTAGACGTGCTACATACATAAAGATTGATTGATTGAAATGCATCCTCCTGTAGACGTGCTACATACATAAAGATGGATTGAAATGCATCCTCTGTAGACGTGCTACATACATAAAGATTGATTGAAATGCATCCTCTGTAGACGTGCTACATACATAAAGATTGATTGAAATGCATCCTCCTGTAGACGTGCTACATACATAAAGATTGATTGAAATGCATCCTCTGTAGACGTGCTACATACATAAAGATTGATTGAAATGCATCCTCTGTAGACGTGCTACATACATAAAGATTGATTGATTGAAATGCATCCTCTGTAGACGTGCTACATACATAAATATTGATTGATTGAAATGCATCCTCTGTAGACGTGCTACATACATAAAGATTGATTGAAATGCATCCTCTGTAGACGTGCTACATACATAAAGATTGATTGATTGAAATGCATCCTCTGTAGACGTGCTACATACATAAAGATTGATTGATTGAAATGCATCCTCTGTAGACGTGCTACATACATAAAGATTGATTGATTGAAATGCATCCTCTGTAGACGTGCTACATACATAAAGATTGATTGATTGAAATGCATCCTCTGTAGACGTGCTACATACATAAAGATTGATTGATTGAAATGCATCCTCCTGTAGACGTGCTACATACATAAAGATTGATTGAAATGCATCCTCCTGTAGACGTGCTACATACATAAAGATTGATTGATTGAAATGCCTCCTCTGTAGACGTGCTACATACATAAAGATTGATTGATTGAAATGCATCCTCTGTAGACGTGCTACATACATAAAGATTGATTGATTGAAATGCATCCTCTGTAGACGTGCTACATACATAAAGATTGATTGATTGAAATGCATCCTCTGTAGACGTGCTACATACATAAAGATTGATTGATTGAAATGCATCCTCTGTATATGTGCTACATACATAAAGATTGATTGAAATGCATCCTCTGTAGACGTGCTACATACATAAAGATTGATTGATTGCAATGCATCCTCTGTAGATGTGCTACATACATAAAGATTGATTGAAATGCATCCTCTGTAGACGTGCTACATACATAAAGATTGATTGATTGAAATGCATCCTCTGTAGACGTGCTACATACATAAAGATTGATTGATTGAAATGCATCCTCTGTAGACATGCTACATACATAAAGATTGATTGATTGAAATGCATCCTCCTGTAGACGTGCTACATACATAAAGATTGATTGATTGAAATGCATCCTCTGTAGACGTGCTACATACATAAAGATTGATTGATTGAAATGCATCCTCTGTAGACGTGCTACATACATAAAGATTGATTGATTGAAATGCATCCTCTGTAGACGTGCTACATACATAAAGATTGATTGATTGAAATGCATCCTCTGTAGACGTGCTACATACATAAAGATTGATTGATTGAAATGCATCCTCCTGTAGACGTGCTACATACATAAAGATTGATTGATTGAAATGCATCCTCCTGTAGACGTGCTACATACATAAAGATTGATTGATTGAAATGCATCCTCCTGTAGACGTGCTACATACATAAAGATTGATTGATTGAAATGCATCCTCCTGTAGACGTGCTACATACATAAAGATTGATTGATTGAAATGCATCCTCCTGTAGACGTGCTACATACATAAAGATTGATTGATTGAAATGCATCCTCCTGTAGACGTGCTACATACATAAAGATTGATTGATTGAAATGCATCCTCCTGTAGACGTGCTACATACATAAAGATTGATTGATTGAAATGCATCCTCCTGTAGACGTGCTACATACATAAAGATTGATTGATTGAAATGCATCCTCTGTAGACGTGCTACATACATAAAGATTGATTGATTGAAATGCCTCCTCCTGTAGACGTGCTACATACATAAAGATTGATTGATTGAAATGCATCCTCTGTAGATGTGCTACATACATAAAGATTGATTGATTGAAATGCATCCTCTGTAGATGTGCTACATACATAAAGATTGATTGAAATGCATCCTCTGTAGACGTGCTACATACATAAAGATTGATTGATTGAAATGCATCCTCCTGTAGACGTGCTACATACATAAAGATTGATTGAAATGCATCCTCTGTAGACGTGCTACATACATAAAGATTGATTGATTGAAATGCATCCTCCTGTAGACGTGCTACATACATAAAGATTGATTGATTGAAATGCATCCTCCTGTAGACGTGCTACATACATAAAGATTGATTGATTGAAATGCATGGGAGAGTATTTGACTCAGTGTATTTGAGTATTTTCAAATACATTCCAAGTGTATTTCCAAATACATTCCAATATCCAAATACATTCCAATATTCAACTACTTGTTATTTCAAAGAAAGGTTATCTGAATACATGTCTTGAAAAGTATTTTGAAAAGTAATTGAAATACCTGAAAAAGTATTTGAACCCAGGTCTGAAGCTAACACACATTTACTGTACACAAACCATATATACCTAAGCAATGCACACACACAAATCCCGCCCTGACACAAATACCTTTTCCACCTCCACACACCCACACACACAGTCACATCCATCACCTCCATGGCTGTAGGTGTGTATCCCTGTCCGTTCTCCCCCGGGGGTGCAGGTGCTCGGTGCAGGGTGATGATGTCATCATCCTCTGGGGGCTTCCAGATGTACTGTTCCCCATTCCCCATGAATACCGTCTCCTGGTGGACACACAGAGAAGAGAGGTGAGGGCTCAGCTGGCAGCCTGGTCGCCAAGGCCCATATTCACTATTAGAGCCTCAATGGTAGGAGTGCTAATCTAGAATCAGTTGATTATATGGACCTGATCCTAGACCAGCACTCATACTCAGGGCCCAAATCGGTTATGGCTTTGACCAGCTCCTTTATAGTTGAGTGTAGGCCTTGTAATTAACAACATCCGGTATAAATTCCAGCAAAATAACTCAATGAAGCAACTGTTTTGCATACACACACGCAGGCAAACATAATTACACACACGCAGTAGATTATCTCTGGTAGGTAACCTCAGCTTTAGGTCCGGCCTGCAGATACATGGACAGTCGACACAGGATGCCCATGAAAAACAAACACTGAGTGTGTGTGTTCTCTTGTAAATGTTTATTCAGAATCTTGTGGGAGTAGGAAGTGGCACGCTTGTCGGACAGGTAAACACAGTCCACACTGAACAGCAGAGAGTGGGAGGAGTGTGTGTGTGTGTGTCAGTCCACACTGAACAGCAGAGAGCGGGAGGAGTGTGTGTGTGTGTATCAGTCCACACTGAACAGCAGAGAGTGGGAGGAGTGTTTGTGTTTGTGTGTATCAGTCCACAAACAGGTGGCTCTCATGTGACTATCTACACACATCCGTTCCACCACTGGTCTTGTAGGACAACGGTGAGGGACTGTGTTTGTAAAGAGGAATGACATGGTTGTCTAAATGGTTTGGGTTGTGCATATGGATCAAATTATGTTCTGGCATCAAATCATCTCTGTTCACACATTTGTAAGTGGACATTTAGAGTACTAGCAAATGTCTCCCCATTTTACAGCAGACAATCTATATGCAACTGGTTTAGTCTCCCCTCCACCATATTACTGTGCCTCTTGTCTTTCTAGTTGGTATTTTTCATATAAATATAACTGATCACAACAAAAGACTACTGGCGATATAGAGACAGCTAAATGTTTTGTAGGGAATTGAGATGGTTAATGAATCATTTGTGTTTCATATACACATGGCCCCCAGATCAAAGATCCTGCCCACCTGTATGTGTGTGTGTCTGTGTGTGTATGTGTCTCTGTGTGTGTGTGTCTGTGTGTGCATCTCAGAAGACAGCCCACACAGCACACAGCTGTCCAGAAATCAGACAGAAATCAGACAGAAATCATAACCACAATCAGATGCTGCCATCAAATGACATTTTCTTCTTCATCTGTGGATATTTGTAACTCTTGGTCGATTAGTCAGATGTTTCTCAGCCTCAAGTGATAAAAAACGTCAATCTTTATTTAGCTGAAAGAACTGTGACTTATATTATTTAAAATATTACTTAAAATATTACTTAAAAACTTAAAATATCCACCATTTATGGTTTCAGTGATTTATGAATGTTTTTATGAGCAACATTAGTAAACGCAATTTAAGTTCATTAAAGTTCCTGAGAAGTTTGTTAATTGTGCTTGTTAATACCATCTCATAGTTACAGGTTTAATTTATATTCTAAAAAACGATTGCACACACAAGAATACACACGACTTGGCAGCCAGCCAGGCTCTTGCTTAATCGGCCCCTCAGTTTCACTAGCCACTCACACAACCTCCACAGAGCAGGAGAAGGGCGGGGACGCAGGCTCACACACACACACGCACATGCACGCGTGCACACACACACACACGCGCTATGGAGCACGTCCACACAGAGTACATAGGCATCAACATGACTACAAACAAGAGAACACGCTCACTGGCTTTCTCCAAAACACACACACACTAAATAGACAAAAACAAGCTCTCTCTCAAGGACACACTAGAGAGTGTGAGACGACACACAATAATGCACACACATTTCTATTTATATATATATATAAATATACAGTACTGTCAAATGTTTTGACACAGCTACTCATTCAAGGGTTTTTCTTTATTTTTACTATTTTCTACAATGTAGAATAATAGTGAAGACATCAAAACTATGAAATAACACATATGGAATCACGTATTAACCAGAAAAGTGCTAAACAAATCCAAATATATTTTAGATTCTTCAAATGCCGGCTCTCTGTGGCAAGAAGCATCATTCACCCAAGGTTTGTCAAAATTCGTCCAGTGCTGTCTGAGATATCGTGTGTGACTAACGTACGAACTAACGGATGGATGGACACAGATCCACAGTCCTCTCCCCTGATTTCATCATGTGGGACAATAAGTAGATCATATACAAAATCACAGACCCACCGCTAAAATAACATCAATCTATCCAAATGTGTGACGGAGCTAATTACATTCACTCACACACACACACACACACACACACACACACACACACACACACACACACACACACACACACACACACACACACACACACACACACACACACACACACACACACACACACACACACACACACACACACACACACACACACACACACACACACACACACACACACACACACACACACACACACACACACACACACACACACACACACACACACACTCACTCACTCACTCACTCACTCACTCACTCACTCACTCACTCACTCACTCACTCACTCACTCACTCACTCCACCACACACACGCGCGCACACGCACGCACGCACACGCACGCAGGCACACACACACGCACGCGCACGCAGGCACACACATAGACAGTGAGTAAAAACAGGTAGGACTGCCAAAAAAGTTTGATCTTTATCCAATCATTGTCCCTCCATTTCCCTCCTTCATTGCAGCCCCCAAATTGGCCTTGACTGTTTATAAACACTATTTCCAACAGGCTTATCTGATTAGAAAGTGATATCAAGCCCGGGGCACACTTAACAATGAGATTGAATCATGTCTGTGGGACATAGCCTAACAAAGAATAGGCTAAAGAATGAAAGATGGATAGTTTGTCATCCCTTTAGACATAATCTGTGAGGACCTGACTTTTAGTAATGTTGACAGATACTGTAAGGCCATTCGAGGCTGTGCTCATGTGGCTGGAAATAGTGATTAAGATCAGGCCCGGAACTGCTCCTTACACACTGATCTAAGGCCAGTTTCACATGTTTCCTCCCAATGGTTAAGATTAGGATTGGGATTAGGGTGATCTGATGCTAGAGTTGTGGTTTGGGAAACTTCAACCTGGATGGAGCGTATCTACTCAATTCAACTCAATTCAAAGGTCTTTATTGGCATGGAAAACATACTGTATGTTTACATTGCCAAAGCAAGTGAAATAAATCATGAACTCAAGTGAAATAAACAATCAAAAATGAACAGTAAACATTATACTCTTCCTCTGAGCTCAAACACTGGATAATGAGTAGAAAGAAGAACAATCTGTAGGACATAGTTCCCCCTGGTGGATAAATGGTAGAACTGACAGGTTAATATTGCTGCCATTCAGCATTTTTTAAACCTTTATTTAACTAGGCAAGTCAGTAAAGAACAAATTCTTATTTTCAATGATGGCCTAGGAACAGTGGGTTAACTGCCTTGTTCAGGGGCAGATTGACAGATTTTCACCTTGTCAGTTCAGGGATTTGCTCTTGCAACCTTTTGGTTACTAGACCAACACTCTAACCACTAGGCTACCTGCTGCCCCTACACTCTAACCACTAGGCTACCTGCTGCCCCTACACTCTAACCACTAGGGTACCTGCTGCCCCTACACTCTAACCACTAGGATACCTGCCGACCCTACACTCTAACCACTAGGCCACCTGCCGCCCCTACACTCTAACCACTAGGCCGCCTGCCGCCCCTACACTCTAACCACTAGGCCGCCTGCCGCCCCTACGCTCTAACCACTAGGCCGCCTGCTGCCCCTACACTCTAACCACTAGGCCGCCTGCCGCCCCTACGCTCTAACCACTAGGCTACCTGCCGCCCCTACACTCTAACCACTAGGCTACCTGCCGTCCCTACACTCTAACCACTAGGCTACCTGCCGGCCCTACACTCTAACCACTAGGCCACCTGCCGGCCCTACACTCTAACCACTAGGATACCTGCCGACCCTACACTTTAACCACTAGGCTACCTGCCGCCCCTACGCTCTAACCACTAGGCTACCTGCCGCCCCTACGCTCTAACCACTAGGCTACCTGCCGCCCCTACGCTCTAACCACTAGGCTACCTGCCGCCCCTACGCTCTAACCACTAGGCTACCTGCCGCCCTTACGCTCTAACCACTAGGCTACCTGCCGCCCCTACGCTCTAACCACTAGGCTACCTGCCGTCTCTACGCTCTAACCACTAGGCTACCTGCCGCCCCTACGCTCTAACCACTAGGCTACCTGCCGCCCCTACGCTCTAACCACTAGGCTACCTGCCGCCCCTACACTCTAACCACTAGGCTACCTGCCGTCCCTACACTCTAACCACTAGGCTACCTGCCGGCCCTACACTCTAACCACTAGGCCACCTGCCGGCCCTACACTCTAACCACTAGGATACCTGCCGACCCTACACTTTAACCACTAGGCTACCTGCCGCCCCTACACTCTAACCACTAGGCTACCTGCCGCCCCTACGCTCTAACCACTAGGCTACCTGCCGCCCCTACGCTCTAACCACTAGGCTACCTGCCGCCCCTACGCTCTAACCACTAGGCTACCTGCCGCCTTTACGCTCTAACCACTAGGCTACCTGCCGACCCTACGCTCTAACCACTAGGCTACCTGCCGTCTCTACGCTCTAACCACTAGGCTACCTGCCGCCGCTCTAACCACTAGGCTACGCTCTAACCACAGGCTAGGCTAACCACTAGGCTACCTGCTGCCACTACGCCTAACCACTAGGCTACCTGCCGCCTTTACGCTCTAACCACTAGGCTACCTGCCGACCCTACGCTCTAACCCACTACCTGCCGTCTCTACGCTAACCACTAGGCTACCTGCCGCCCCTACGCTCTAACCACTAGGCTACCTGCCGCCCCTACGCTCTAACCACTAGGCTACCTGCCGCCCCAAAGCTCTAACCACTAGGCTACCTGCTGCCACTACGCTCTAACCACTAGGCTACCTGCCGCCCCAAAGCTCTAACCACTAGGCTACCTGCTGCCCCTATCAGCACAAGCTGGTGAAGAATTACACCATATATACAGAATCTCTGTCCATAAGTGCCCTACTGGGGAAGTACCTTCGGGAAGACGTGCAGGTGGAATGGCTCCAGCTGTTTCCGTGGAACCTCCTGGCTGCGGGGCAGCAGAGGGGGCGGGGCAGAGGGTGACTCTCCCACACTTGATTGGACACTTGATTGGTCATCTGACTCTGTGTTCCCTATCTCGTTCTTCGATGCCTTGTTCACCTTAATACATTTAATTTAATTAGAAACGAGTACAAATTCATATAAAATTCATATAATGTTCCAGAGCACCATTGGAAAGCAGTTGTAAAAACACTGTTTACCTTCTTGACCTTCCGGATGGAGGCGTACTCTGCCGTTACTGGGTCCTGAATGGCCAGGGAGGGAAGGGAGGACAAGAGCGAGCCGCTAGATCCGTTAACACCGTTAGCACCATTGGGCCCCTTCCCTCCTCCTCTACCAAGAGTGCTACAGCCATTAACAGCCCCTCTGCCGTTCCCTCTGCCCTTCCCCTGTCAGATACACATAGATACACACACAAACACACAGAAGTGAAAGGTCCTTGTTATTCCGTTGGACCAACCAAAAAAAGCTAAATAACAAAAATAACAGTCATTTTTACAGGCAGGCGTTCACTATTGGGTAGCTTTCATAGCATAAATACGCACATTCCCATTTCCATTCCCATTCCCGTTTCGGACCACGTTGGTTCGGGTCCCATTGGGGCTCTGTGAAGCCCTTAGTGTTGCCGGGGTGTTGGCCGACGTGGGAGGGGGAGCGGGGGGCACCGTGTCTGCCTCTCGAACCCCTACAACCTCATACAGCCCATCATCAAGGCAACGGACGGGTGAATTCCGGATTCCCACCTCAGTGTAGGTGTGGTCTCTGACCCCGTCTCCTCCTCCCCCGAATGTCTCCCCCCTCGGGGTCTCCATTCCCCACTGGTCTGTTGGGGATCTGGGGAAGCTGGCGGACCAGGGGTGGGCGGAGGTCAGACGTGGAGCGACGGCTGTGGAGGAGGAGCAGGTCCATACTGGCTGGACGATTCTTACCCCCACCTAGAGCGAGTGAGAAGGAGGGGGACCTTTATTATCCCGTCATTGTTACATAGTTTCCATCTCTGCTACGTACCGCCAGTTTTCAAATTATTGGCAGTTGATTGTTAGTATTGTTACTTACTGTTGCCGTTGCAAGGCAGGCGGTTGATCTCATGCAGCCTGGTGTCAGATTTACTCATGGAACTGTTCTTGGGCTGACGGAGAGCACCCTGCAGAGAGTGAGGGGGGGGACAGAGAGAGAGAGAGAGAGAGAGGGAGAGAGAGACAGCGAGAGAGAGCGAGAGAGAGCGAGAGAGAGAGCGAGAGAGAGAGACAGCGAGAGAGAGAGAGAGAGAGAGAGAGAGAGAGAGAGAGAGAGAGAGAGAGAGAGCGAGAGAGAGAGAGAGAGAGAGCGAGAGAGAGAGAGAGAGAGCGAGAGAGAGAGAGAGAGAGAGAGAGAGAGAGAGAGAGAGAGAGAGAGAGAGAGAGAGAGAGAGAGAGAGAGAGAGAGAGAGAGAGAGAGAGAGAGAGAGAGAGAGAGAGAGAGAGAGAGAGAGAGAGAGAGAGAGAGAGAGAGAGAGAGAGAGAGAGAGAGAGAGAGAGAGAGAGAGAGAGAGAGAGAGAGAGAGAGAGAGAGACAGCGAGAGACAGCGAGAGAGAGGAGAGAGAGAGTGAGAGAGAGACAGCGAGAGAGCGAGAGGGAGAGAGAGAGAGGAGAGAGAGAGAGAGAGACAGCGAGAGAGCGAGAGGGAGAGAGAGAGACAGCGAGAGAGAGAGAGGAAGAGAGAGAGACAGCGAGAGAGGGAGAGAGAGAGAGGTAGAGAGAGAGAGAGGGAGACAGCGAGAGAGCGAGAGGGAGAGAGAGAGGGGGAAGTTAGAAACAGACATAGGTACATAGAGACTGGTCAGTTGGATGTACTGGTCATCTACAGGGTGGTTCTAGATGTATTTGAAATAACTGTTGTTTGGTTCCCACCTTCTGCTAAAAATAAGGGTGAAAAGTATTTTAACTTTTATGCTGGGTGGTGGAGTGAGCACTCAAAGTCATGTGACAGGAAATAGGAATGCAATTTATTGAGAGGGTCGATAACAAATAACGGTGAAGGGATTGTGGTAGGTCTGAAACACACAACAGAAAACATACACATGAAATGAGGACTTAGAAGGGGTGAGGAAAAGAGAAGGGGGCTGCGTGGGAAGTGAAGATAACTCACCATTTCTACTGAGGTACCCTTCTCTCCATTGGACACAGGATGTTTGGTCTTGTTTTTCCTTGGGACACAAAGTAACAGTGATTACTACTATGTCATTATTAACCCTGTCTCTGCTGAGTTTCACTCAGAGCTGAGAAGTAAACATTCCTTCATGGTTGAACACATTTCCACACGTTACTATTGGTGCTCTGGGAACGTTCTGTAACCATGGGGGACTGTTGATTTCAGTTCAGCGAAGATGATGGAGAGGAGATGCACATGTGCACCTACAGTACACACTTGCAGAGTTCACTTAATACCATTGAGATGCCCCGGGGACTCAGGGGTCTCTCTCTTCAGCCCACGACACATCACCCCTCTCTAGACACCTCTCAGCTCTGTCTACCCTTGGGGAACAGTGGGCAGGTGTCTACACCTCCACATCCCACAGGACTGTCACACTATAACAACACATTGGAGGCAGGAGTTCGGCACAAGAAAAATAAATTGTTTACCAAACTAAAAAGAGTAAAGAAGAGACTTTTATCCAAACAGTTTGTGGCAACATCAACATATTTATTTTATTGGTTACATTTACAGATTCCTTAACATTAATCTTAACATTGAGCTACTGTACATCTCTATGTCTGGTCACAGTGCATATCCCCTGGCAACAAAGCCACTGAGGGTTGAGTCTCATTAGTCCCTGAAGGTTCTGTAAGAACCACACCGTACTGTGTTCCATTGCTTTTGTCTAGCGAGAGGGAGCCCTGTTCCCTAGACTGTGGATGTGCCCTGCCCTCTCCACTGTCCTAGGAAGAGCATTTAATCTGATCTGACAATACAAACCATTAACATTCATCACACATTCTCTTCTCAGAACGCACGAAGGGTGGGATGGGGGGGGAGGGAGGGAGGAGGGACAGACATTGTGAGATGGGAGAGATAAATAAAAGAGGAGATTAGGAAGAGGTAGAGAGAGGGATAAGAGAAAGAGAAAAAGCGATTGGGAGAGAGAGAGAGAAATCTGTGAGATGTGTCAAATGTGTTGGCAGTGACCTCTCACCTCTGGCAGCCCACACAGACCACCACGATGAAGATTGTGACCACGAAGGCTGACGCCGCAGCGATGGCCCCTAGCATTAGCATCTTACGGTATGGGTCGTCCGTCCCAGAGGCCATAACACACACACCAAGACACACACACACTCAGACACACACTCACAGACAGAGGGTGCTCAGGAAAACCTGCAGAGGAGGGGTTGAGAAAAGAAAGAAAAACTATGTTTAGGATCCACTTTGTTTTCGCTATTTTTACTTTTGACAGGCCTCATGTATTACTGGTTAAATAAAGGATGTGTTTTTGATATGAGGAGGTTTTTGATATCAGGAGGTTTTTGATATGAGGAGGTTTTTGAAAGTGTGATACGATTACAACCCCGGAAATCTGTGAGAAAGTAAGAGAGTTTGAGAGGGTGAGACAGATACTGTATCAACAGTGGTGAACAGAACCAGTGTCGCAGAGAGCTAGGTGAGCGGAGGGGTATGTGTGCTTGAGCGTCTGTCTGTGATTCCGGTTTCTATTTCGGGCTCACTACCACAAGTGCATGTTCACAAATAGAAAACGGAGAAACATGCTGCAATGTGCTCCACATAGAGCATCATTTTTGGACAGGAAATGACATATTTTCACCTACACTACACTCCCTCTCTCCATAATCCAAAGCATATACATTAAGCCAGCTACCATCCCACAGAAACGTGTAGGATTTCATCCAAGTTACTACCTGTTTTCTCAAACTAGTCATTGTATTCTCGTGTAGTGAGTGATATTCTCATATAGGTTGAACAAAAATACACATGATGAATCCCCAAATAGTATGTCCAGTTGATACCATGAGACAAATCTTTCTGGCCATCAGAGTGCTTCATTTCATTTGCTGGCACAATATCTTTGTTTTCTGTCTCAATAAGAAGTAGAGTGATTCCTTTGATGTAGTGGCCTACATCCTGACAAGTCTAACACACTTCATCAGACACTTATTTATGACACACACACACACACACACACACACACACACACACACACACACACACACACACACACACACACACACACACACACACACACACACACACACACACACACACACACACACACACACACACACACACACACACACACACACACACATTCTGTAAACAGTAAAGCTCTGTTCCCCGGGTGCCGAAAACGTGGATGTCGGTTAAGGCAGCCCCCTGCACCTCTCTGATTCAGTGGCTTTGGGTTAAATGTGGAAGACACATTTCAGTTGAAGGCGTTCAGTTGTATAACTGTCTAGGTATCCTCTTTCCCTTTCTATTTCTGGTGAAAAAGCCAACCCTCATATGTATGGTGATCAGTACTGTATGCTGATCCTGATACTCCTTGGCCAGGGTGTTGTAGAGGTAATCAGTACTGTATGGTGATCCTGATACTCCTTGGCCAGGGTGTTGTAGAGGTAATCAGTACTGTATGGTGATCCTGATACTCCTTGGCCAGGGTGTTGTAGCAGTAATCAGTACTGTATGGTGATCCTGATACTCCTTGGCCAGGGTGTTGTAGAGGTAATCAGTACTGTATGGTGATCCTGATACTCCTTGGCCATGGTGTTGTAGAGGTAATCAGTACTGTATGGTGATCCTGATACTCCTTGGCCAGGGTGTTGTAGAGGTAATCAGTACTGTATGGTGATCCTGATACTCCTTGGCCAGGGTGTTGTAGAGGTAATCAGTACTGTATGGTGATCCTGATACTCCTTGGCCAGGGTGTTGTAGAGGTAATCAGTACTGTATGGTGATCCAGATACTCCTTGGCCAGGGTGTTGTAGAGGTAATCAGTACTGTATGCTGATCCTGATACTCCTTGGCCAGGGTGTTGTAGCAGTAATCAGTACTGTATGGTGATCCTGATACTCCTTGGCCAGGGTGTTGTAGCAGTAATCAGTACTGTATGGTGATCCTGATACTCCTTGGCCAGGGTGTTGTAGAGGTAATCAGTACTGTATGGTGATCCTGATACTCCTTGGCCAGGGTGTTGTAGAGGTAATCAGTACTGTATGCTGATCCTGATACTCCTTGGCCAGGGTGTTGTAGAGGTAATCAGTACTGTATGGTGATCCTGATACTCCTTGGCCAGGGTGTTGTAGAGGTAATCAGTACTGTATGGTGATCCTGATACTCCTTGGCCAGGGTGTTGTAGAGGTAATCAGTACT